>NC_142810.1:51285380-51349953 GCF_049724085.1 Artemia sp. Qi Xiang Cuo
TAATGCCCCTGTAGAATAGAATTACCTACCAGAAAAACCGGATGGAACATAAAGTCCTCAAAGTATAATGTTGATTACTACTTCCATCTCTCTTATTTCTTTTTAACTAATTTTGAAAAACCGATCCCCATTATCTATGCAAATAGAAAAAACAAGAAGGAATAAACAAGCCTGAAATGAAAAAAGGCCCCCTCTACATTGTAGCTTGAGTGTAGTTGGAGGTCGAAGCATCGCTTCAATAGAAAAAAACACAGCCGTAAGAAATAGCGTCAAATTTGCAAAACATGATCAAGAAGGAACTTCTTGTCTTGATGTTCCAAACCTACTTTCGGAACTTCTAAAGAGAACCAGGGAAGATGTCCTGTAAAAAAACACAGCCGTAAGAAATAGTGTCAAATTTGCAAAATATGATCAAGAAGGAACTTCTTGTCTTGATGTTCCAAACCTACTTTCGGAACTTCTAAAGAGGACCAGGGAAGATGTCCTGTAAACATCTGACCATAAGCATGCCCTGGGTTTCTTTAAATCTCAAATTAATTGTTTTTCTTTTATGCTGTAAATAAAAATTAAAAAAAATTATCTTGAAATAAATTAAACTGAAAAAGCAAAAAAAGTTTAACCTTGATGTTAATATTTCTTTAAAGGAAAAATAAACTTGGTGAGCTGTTTGCAAGGTCGGCTCATGGGGGGGGGGATAGAAGGTTTGAGCTCCCCCCAAATTTTTGTCCGACTGGTAAAAAAAGTGACCAAAATGAATATAAACACATTTTTGATGCGGTTTTAAGTTTCTGTACCCCACAAACAGAAATCTTGCCTACGGTCATGGCTGTTTGACATATAAATGTGTCCCACGCTTTCAGCCTTAGTCTGTAAAATTTATAGTTTTCCAGGTGGGAGCAAAAACTATTTCAAATTAACAATTCACACTTCATGCTAACAAACCACACCTGTAAAAATTTACAGCAAGACCATGCCTTTTTTCCTGCAGCCAAGGCAGTATCCAGGGGGGGGGGGTTACATGTTTAAAATTGCCCCCCCCCCCCCAGTTTTGACCGTGAATTTGGATTCCCTCTCCTAGATTTTTTTTTATCCCCAATAGATTTAGAAAACAACATTCCTGGGGGTATTTTTATGGAAATTGTAATTTTTGGTACCTTCATTGAAAATCTGACAAATTTGCCTCCATCCAGATTTTGAAGAATACATTCCTCCCCCCCCCCCCCCCGTAGATTTTCGTGAGTTAACGCCGCTGACTAAAAGCATAGTTTCATTTTTTGAACTACGAACCATTTCCACAGAACCCGACAAAAGAGATAGCCAAGATCTGTCAAGAACCCTTGTTAAAAGACCTGCCAATTTAAATAAAACGTTAAAAACTAAAAATATATTTTCAAACATACAATTGAATTACAGATACAAGGATATATCTAAACTTTGGCACTAAAAGTATACTTTCATTATTTGAAAAAAAAAACACATCACCTCCAGAGGCACCTGATAAAAGGCTAAGACTTGGCAAGGGCAAAGTATCTTCTAAGACCTGACTCGGAATATCCTAATGTGACTAATAAACACATGACGATATTGGTCAATATCGGCCCTTCTTCTTCAATATCGGCCCTTCTTCTTCTCTTCGTCTTTATAAATGAAACAAAATTTGTTGAATTTAGGCTAAAGATAATAGCCCCTTGATATTTTCAGAGAAATTTATGTTGTCAAAAACAGATAATGGCAATCAGGGGGGGCATACTAAGAGACAATTGACCCTTGATTTTGCAAAAAAAAACCTCTTTTGGTGTTTTGATTTAGAAATTACAAACCTCAACTGTCCCTACCTTCGATTTTGAAAAATATCTCTTTGTTTCTTCATTAAAGAAAATCAAACTGATTGGCAAAAGGCATATCTGCAATTTCTTGGGACCATCTAAGTGCGTCAAGCTGAAAACTTTATTTGAACATAAGTTTAACTTTTCGTTGGATGTTAAAAAAAATCAAAAGACACTATCAGCATCCAGGTTTTCAAAAGAACGTACCTCTAATATATGAGGAATGGCTAAGGGCACTACGTTGAAACTTTCAAAGCATGTTAAGGGGGATGTTTGAAAGAATCAAAAGGCACTATGTGAATTCAGGTTGTCAAAAGAGCGTATCTGTAATATCCCAGGAACAACTATGGGTAAGACTTTCAATGTATATTAAGGGGAGATGTTATAACTAAATTAAAAGGCACTATGTTCATGGAGGCTGTCAGAAGGGTATATTTTCCTTATCTTGGAAACGGCCAAGCGTGTCAAGTTAAAACTTTTAGGAAATGTTTACGGAGGTGTTGAGTTAAACCAAAAGACCCTATTTGCGTCCAGGTTTCAAAAAGGCGTATCTCTAGTTTTCCAGGAACGGCTAAAGATATCAAATAGAAACTTTCAGAAAATGCTGAGGGTTTTTGAAATAAACCAAAAAACACTAGGCGCGTCCAGCTTGTCAAAAGGGTATATTGCCAAGATATCAGAAATAGCTAAGAGTATTAAGTTGAAGCTTTCAGGGAATATTGACGGGGGGTGATGAGTTAAATCAAAAGACGCTGCATGCATCACGGTTGTCAGTGTGCTTTCTTCCATAGCCTATATCAAGAACGGCTAAGGGTGTCAAGCTGAAGCTTTCGGGGGCTATTTGAGAAGAATATTGGATTGAATCAAAAGACACACTAGGCATCAAGGTTTCAAAGGCACACATCTACAAGTGCAATACCTCAGTAACGGCTAAGAGTATCATGTTGAAACTTTCAGGTAATGTTGAGGCGCGGTCAGGGGGGGATCCAGGATTTTTTTAGGGGTGGGGGGGCACAAAATAGGTTGATCCGAAAACAAATTTAGGGGGGGTACAAAAGAGGATGATCCGATAAATTTGCGTTAGGAGCAGGTTTAATTAACGCAAAATTAAGCTAATTAAGTAAATTACACTACTTTAGACTACGCTATGGAGGGGGGGGGGGGTTCGCCCCCCCCCCCCGCCCCTCCTCTGGATCCGCCACTGGGCACGGTGTTACATAAAAGAAACTATCTGCATCTAGGGTTTTAGAAGGGTGTAGGCCTACCTGTAATATCTCATTAACACCTACGGGCAAGGCCTTGCCCAGAGGAGGGGGTTAGGAGGGTTTGACCCCCCCCCTAAATGTTTGTCTTACTCTAAATACGTAAGTAGAAAGGCCTTATTGACTCCCACGACTCACCCCTGCTGCCACCTACAACTTTTTTTGCATAATTTATTCAAGGATTATCGATCGAGTCTAATGGGGGTCAAGGTCAATCGATCTGTTGTTGTTTGACCACGTGTAATGACATGAGGGTGATTTACCTAATCGGCGGGGGAATTATTGTTTCATAAAAGGGGAATTAAGAAACAAACATCGCTTCTTTGTTGTTTGGCTAACCTAACCTGAGAAATTGATTTACATAATCGGCGGGGAATTATTGATTCACGAAAGGGGAATTAAGAAACATTATGGCTTCTTTAATCTTAGGTCTGAGGGATAAACGTTCTTTAGGTCAGAGAGAAAAGTTAATATTCTATTTTTAAATAGGGCTTCATTGATCTTTAGTGTCAGGAATTAGAAATGACATCACTTGTTATCTTGGAATTATGTGGGAGTCTAAAGAGATAGAAATTCTATTTTTAAATACGGCTTCACTGAGCTTTAAGTCGGAGAGATAAATTGATATTCTAACGAAACCTTAATAGTGTAGCTAGGAACATTTATGAGATGAAGAGATTAACGTAGGAAAGGGTTTCCTAGAAATTTGAAATGTGAAAGCACAGAGATGTCAAAAACAAAAGGAACACGCTGAGATTACGTTTAGGGATTATTTGGGTGAAATGGTTTTAGACATTTTAGGGAATTATTTCGGCGAAACAGTTAGAGACATTTTAAAAGATGATTTTAGAAAAGGTTTTAGAAGAGGTTTTGAGTGTGGTCGTTATAGTAAACAAGTTCTATTTGAACAGTGTCGTGAGGTCCTCTACCCCAACCCCAAAGGGCCCCGATCGCCCTACCCCAACCCCAAAGGGCTTCGATGCCCCCACCTCAACCCCGAAGGAAGTCCCCAGCCCCCAAAGGTCCCCCGGGCTCCCAAAGGACTCTCGGTACCCCTTCCCCCCATTTTTTAAATAATTTTGAATTTTTTAACATGATATTTGTTTTAATTTTTTACGTATCTTAATATGACATGAGATATGCTTACGGCTCTACCAATCGTACTCTGTGCTTGTTCATAGGCACGACGCGGCTTTCCCATTGGTACTCTATGGCAAGTTATCGACACTAACTAGTTTAATGCGTGCATTAAATCAGTATTTTTTACGCAGTGGAAGGATAAACACACAATTCATATCTGTAAAAAGTAAAGATGAATTATTCGACGAAAATATGTGCACATGATAAAATCATCGTCGTGTTGAATGCTGACAAGGAGAAATACCTGAACTATGAAACGAGTGCAAGTGGTAACACTATTGGAAATGTATGCATGCATTGTCATGACAGCGAGAAGTTAGATTCCTTTAGAGTACCCAAGAATTTCCATCATGCAAACGGTGGATATGCGAGAGTAACATTACCAGAGAAAGTAGTACTCAAAGAGAATGCCAACGTAAAAATAATAGTTGATGAAGAGGGAAAACTTCTAGATAATGGTTCTGGTAGCATGTTAGCCGTTGATAGATCTTATCGATATCTTTCCGGTGTTAGCATTCGAATGAAAGCAAAGGGAAAAAGAAGGCATGCATACAGCTGCACCAATATCATAAATAATATCTTGTCAATGTGTCAAAACTGCTATCTATGTAAAAATAATGTGACAATAGACAGTGAAATCGTAGGCAGAATAAAAAGGACATTAGCAGACAATATCATCAATGAATATAAAGATGAATTGACGGAAAGTGAAGCGCAAGGGTACTAATAATGAATAATAATGTATTTAACGTATTTTTATATTAATATTCTACCTGTCATTGTTTCATTAAAAATATCTTATGCATTATTTTGTAAAGTGTTCATTATTTTTAGGGTATGCTAGAACGTCAAACGTTCAGAATATCTATTAAAAGGGTCAGAGATGTAAGAAAAAGAATTTTTAGAGATAAAGATACTACTAGCAGGCTCAATTTTTCATAGAAGATAGAAAAGTTCATGATCTCTTCTGAATTTTACCAAAGAACAGATTACAGTTCTAATTTCTCTAGAGAAAACAAAAATCTTCCACTTCAGTTCTTTATTTCACAAAGACCTAAAGAAATTTAAAGTTCAATTCTAAATTTTTCGGTGGAAGATAGAAAAAGTAATACCATACTTATGAATGTTTTCACAGAAGATAAAAAGTTCTAGTCCAATTTAAAATTTTCTCAATGAAGTGAAGAAAAGTTCAAGTTCTCTTCTGAATTTTACCAAAGAACACAATTCAATTCTAATTTCTCCAGAGAAAATAAAAATCTTTCACTTAAGTTCTTTATTTCACAAAGACATAAAGAAATTCAAAGTTCAATTCTAAATTTTTCGGTGTGAGATAGAAAAATTAAGAACACACTTGTGACTATTTTTCCGGAAGATAAAAAATTCTAGTTCAATTTAAAATTTTATCAACGAAGTGAAGAAAAGTTCAAGTTCTCTACTGAAATTTACCAAAAAAAACAGTTCAATTCTAATTTCTCCAGAAACAATAAAAATCTTCCACTAAAGTTCTTTATTTCACAAAGACATAAAGAAATTTAAAGTTCAATTCTAAATTTTTCGGTGGAAGATAGAAAAAGTAATACCAGACTTGTGAATATTTTCACGGAAGATAAAAAGTTCTAGTTCAATTTAAAATTTTCTCAACGAAGTGAAGAAAATTTCAAGTTCTCTACTGAATTTTAAAAAAGAACACAATTCAATTCTAATTTCTCCAGAGAAAATAAAAATCTTCCACTTAAGTTCTTTATTTCACAATGACATAAAGAAATTTAAATTTAAATTCTAATTTTTCGGTGGAAGATAGAAAAAGTAATACCATACTTGTGAATATTTTCACGGAAGATACTTGTGAATATTTTCACGGAAGATAAAAAGTTCTAGTTCAATTTAAAATTTTCTCAACGAAGTGAAGAAAAGTTCAAGTTCTCTACTGAATTTTACCAAAGAACACATTCAATTCTAATTTCTACAGAGAAAATAAAAATCTTCCACTTAAGTTCTTTATTTCACAAAGACATAAAGAAATTTAAAGTTCAATTCTAAATTTTTCGGTGGAAGATAGAAAAAGTAATACCATACTTCTGAATATTTTCACGGAAGATAAAAAGTTCTAGTTCAATTCAAAATTTTCTCAACGAAGTGAAGAAGAATTCAAGTTCTCTTCTAAATTTTACCAAAGAACACAATTCAATTCTAATTTCACCAGAGAAAATAAAAATCTTCCACTTAAGTTCTTTATTTCACAAAGACATAAAGAAATTTAAAGTTCAATTCCAAATTTTTTGGTGGAAGATAGAAAAAGTAATACCATACTTGTGAATATTTTCTCGAAGAGATGAAAAATTTAAAATACTGTTCCAAATTTTTCACTGAAGATAAAAAAGTTCAAGTTCTCTTCGGAATTTTACCAAAGAACAAAATTCAATTCTAATCTATCCAGTGAAAATAAAAATCTTCCACTTCAGTTCCATATTTCAAAAAGACATAAAGAAATTTCGAGTTCTATTCTAAATTTTTTGGTGGAAGATAGAAAAAGTGATACTATACTTGTAAATATTTTCCCAGAAGATAAAAACTTCTTGTTCAATTTAAAATTTTCTCAATGAAGTGAAGAAAAATTCAAGTTCTCTTCTGAATTTTACCAAAGAACACAATTCAATTCTAATTTCACCAGAGGAAATCAAAATCTTCCACTTAAGTTCTTTATTTCACAAAGACATAAAGAAATTTAAAGTTCAATTCTAAATTTTTCGGTGGAAACAAGGAAAAGTAATACCATACTTGTGAATATTTTCCCGGAAGATAAAAAGTTCTAGTTCAATTTAAAATTTTCTCAACAAAGTGAAGAAGAATTCAAGTTCTCTTCTGAATTTTACCAAAGAACACAATTCAATTCTAATTTCACCAGAGAAAATAAAAATCTTCCACTTCATTTCTATATTTCACAAAGACATAAAGAAATTTAAAGTTCAATTCTAAATTTTTCGGTGGAAGATAGAAAAAGTAATACCATTCCTGTGAATATTTTCTCGAAGAGATGAAAAATTTAAAATACTGTTCCAAATTTTTCACAGAAGATAAAAAAGTTCATGTTCTCTTCGGAATTTTACCAAATAACACAATTCAATTCTAATTTCACCAGAGAAAATAAAAATCTTCCACTTCAGTTCTTTATTTCACAAATACATAAAGAAATTTAAAGTTCAATTCAAAATTTTTCGGTGGAAGATAGAAAAGTAATACCATACTTATGAATATTTTCCTGGAAGATAAAAATTTCTAGTTCAATTTAAAATTTCGTCAACGAAGTGAAGAAAAGTTCAATTTCTCTTCTGAATTTTACTAAAGAACACAATTCAATTCTAATTTCACCAGAGAAAATAAAAATCTTCAACTTCAGTTCATCATTTTACAATGATATAAAGAAATTTAAAGTTCAATTCTAAATTTGTTGGTGGAAAATAGAAAAAGTAATACCATACTTGTGAATATTTTCACGGAAGATAAAAAGTTGTAGTTCAATGTAAAATTTTCTCAATGAAGTAGACAAATATTCATTTTCGCTTCTGGATTTTACTAAGGAGCACATTTCAATTCCAATTTCTTCATAGAAAATTAAAATATTCCACTTCATTTTTAAATTCCACAGTGAAATGAAGAAATTTCACGTTCTATTCATAATTTTTAGGGTAAAGAAGGAAAAAGTACTACTATGATTGTGATAATATTCCATGAAGATAAAAATTTTCACTTTCTTTATAATTTTTCTTAAATTCAGTTCTGATTTTTCTCAAAGAAATGAAAAATTTAAAGTTCTGTTCCAAATTTTTCATAGAAGATAAAAAAAGTTATACATTGATTGTGAATATTCAACATGAAGATAAGGAACTCCACTTTAATTCAGAGCTTTCTCGAAGAAGTGCAAAATGTTCAAGTTCTCTTCATAATTTTCTTAAAGAAGAGAAAAAAGTTAGATCAATTCTGAATTTTACCAATGAAAATGAAAAAACCTTCCACTTCAGTTCATAATTTCTCAAAGACATAAAAAATTTAAAGTTCAGTTCTAAATTTTTCTGTAGAAGATAGGAAAAGTTATACTATGATTGTGATTATTTTCCAGTGATAATAAAAAGTTTCACTTTAATTCTAATTTTCTGAAATTCAGTTCCGATTTTTTGCAAAGAGATGAAAAATTTAAAGTTCTGTTCCAAATTTTTCATAGAAGATAGAAAAAGTTATGCATTGATTTTGAATCTTCGACATGAAGATAAGGTGCATCACTTTAATTCTGAGTTTTCTCGAAGAAGTGCAAAATGTTCAAGTACTCTTCTGAATTTTCTTAAAGAAGATAAAAAATTAGCTCAATTCTGAATTTTACTAATGAAAATGAAAAAAGCTTCCACTTCAGTTCATACTTTCTCAAAGTCATAAAACATTCTAAGTTCTCTTCTAATTTTTCCATGAAAATAAAAAGGTTACACATCACTTATGGTTTTTTCTCAAAGAGATGAAAAATTTTATGTTCTATTCTAATTTTAAATTAAATTTTAGCTCCTTTGTCTTATGGATTTACCCCTAAAATTTTTAAGTTAGAAAATGAGTGACTCGTTCTATTATGAAAGACAATCGTTCAAACTCGTTCATCTAACCTCCAAAACAATAGGTTCGATTAGGTATAAATAAATATTAATAAATAAATAGAAAAATTTATAAAATTTTAAGATATGTGATGTTAGATTAACTTATCAAAAGCGATCATGATAAGTTAACCTAAACTTTTCCGGCGAGTATGGTTAGGTTAGGTTAGATTAAGTTAGGTTAGATTAGGTTAGGTTAAGTTAGATTAGGTTAGCCTAAGTACGATTCACTTAGGTTAGCTTAGGTTAGGTGAGAGACAGGCAAAAAGTTAGGTATATGATTAGGTTAGGTTAGGTTAGATTAAGTTAGGTTAGGTTAAGTTAGGTTAGGTTAAGTTAGGTTAGGTTAAGTTAGGTTAGGCTAGGTTAGCCTACGTACGCGTGCGTACGTAGGCGAACCTAGCCTAACCTAACTTAATCTAACCTAACCTAATCATACACCTAACTTTTTGCCTGTCTTTCACCTAACCTAAGCTAACCTAAGTGAAGCGTACGTAGGCTAACCTAACCTAACCTAACTTAACCTAATCTAACCTAACTTAATATAGCCTAACCTAACCTAACCATACTCGCCAGAAAAGGTTAGGTTAACTTATCACGAGCGCTCACGATAAGTTAACCTAACCTAACCTAACTTAAACATGTAGAAATGTTTCTATTTATTTATTAATATTTATTTATACCTAACCTAACCTATTGTTTTGGAGGTTAGATGAACGAGTTTGAACGATTGTCTTTAATAGTAGAACGAGTCACTCATTTTCTAATTTAAAAATTTGAGGGGTAAATCCATACGACAATGAAAATAAAATTTAATTTAAAATTAGAATATAACTAAAAATTTTTTATCTCATTGAGAAAAAACCAGAAATGATGTGTAACCTTTTTATGTACATTTAGAAATTAAAAGAGACATAAGAATGTTTCATTACAGTGAGGAATTCTGAGCTGTGGTGATAGGTTTTTTCATTTTCAGTGGAAAACTTAATAAATAAGTTCTTTTTTTTATCATCTATATGAAAATTCAGAAGAAAACTTGAATATTTTGCACTTCTTCGTGAAAGATCAGAATTAAATTGATGCACCTTATCTACATGTCGAAGATTCAAAATCAATGTATAACTTTTTCTATCTTCTATGAAAAATTTGGAACAGAACTTTAAATTTTTCATCTCTTTGCAAAAAATTGGAACTGAATTTAAGAAAATTAGAATTAAAGTGAAACTTTTTATCTTCACTGGAAAATAATCACGATCATAGTATAACTTTTCCTATCTTCTACAGAAAAATTTAGAACGGAACTTTAAATTTTTTATGTGTTTGAGAAATTATGAACTGAAGTGGAAGGTTTTTTTATTTTCATTGGTAAAATTCAGAATTGAGCTAACTTTTTTCTCTTCTTTAAGAAAATTCAGAAGAGAACTTGAACATTTTGTACTTCTTCGAGAAAGCTCTGAATTAAAGTGGAGTAGAATTGAACTCTAAATTTCTTTATGTCTTTGTGAAATAAAGAACTGAAGTGGAAGATTTTTGTTTTCTCTGGAGAAATTAGAATTGAATTATGTTCTTTAGTAAAATTCCGATTTGAACTTGAACTTTTTTATCTTCTGTGAAAAATTTGGAACATTATTTTATATTTTTCATCTCTTCGAGAAAATATTCACAAGTATGGTATTAATTTTTCTATCTTACACGGAAAAATTTAGAATTGAATTTTAAATTTTTTTATGTCTTTTTGAAATAAAGAACTGAAGTGGAAGATTTTTATTTTCTCTGGTGAAATTAGAATTGAATTGTGTTCTTTGGTAAAATTCAGAAGAGAACTTGAATTCTTCTTCACTTCGCTTAGAAAATTTTAAATTGAACTAGAACTTTTTATCTTCCGGGAAAATATTCACAAGTATGGTATTGCTTTTTCTATCTTCCACTGAAAAATTTAGAATTGAACTTTATATTTACTTATGTCTTTTTGAAATAAAGAACTTAAGTGGAAGATTTTTATTTTCTCTGGATAAATTAGAATTGAATTGTGTTCTTTGGTAAAATTCAGTAGAGAACTTGAACTTTTCTTCACTTCGTTGAGAAAATTTAAAATTGAACTAGAACTTTTTATCTTCCGTGAAAATATTCACAAGTATGGTATTACTTTTTCTATCTTCCACCGAAAAATTTAGAATTGAACTCTAAATTTCTTTATGTATTTGTGAAATAAAGAACTGAAGTGGAAGATTTTTGTTTTCTCTGGAGAAATTAGAATTGAATTTTGTTCTTTGATAAAATTCAGACGAGAACTTGAACTTTTTTATCTTCTTTGAAAAATTTGGAACAGTATTTAAAATTTTTCATCTCTTCGAGACAGATCTGAACTAAAGTGGAAAATTTTTATATCATTTGGAAAAATAGAAATGATCAATAACTAATTTCTGTTTCATTGAGAAAATTCAGAAGAGAACTTGAACTTTTCTTCACATCGTTGAGAAAATTTTAAATTGAACTAGAAATTTTTATCTTCCGTGAAAATATTCACAAGTATGATATTACTTTTTCCATCTTCCATTGAAAAATTAGAATTTAACTTTAAATTTCTTTATGTCTTTGTGAAATAAAGAACTGAAGTGGAAGATTTTTATTTTCTCTGGAGAAATTAGAAATGAAGTGTGTTCTTTGGTAAAATTCAGTAGAGAACTTTAACTTTTCTTCACTTCGTTGAGAAAATTTTAAATTGAACTAGAACTTTTTATCTTCCGTGAAAATATTCACAAGTATCTTCCGTGAAAATATTCACAAGTATGGTATTACTTTTTCTATCTTCCACCGAAAAATTAGAATTGAACTGTAAATTTCTTTATGTCATTGTAAAATAAAGAACTTAAGTGGAAGATTTTTATTTTCTCTGGAGAAATTAGAATTGAATTGGGTTCTTTTTTAAAATTCAGTAGAGAACTTGAAATTTTCTTCACTTCGTTGAGAAAATTTTAAATTAAACTAGAACTTTTTATCTTCCGTGAAAATATTCACAAGTATGGTATTACTTTTTCTATCTTCCATCGAAAAATTTAGAATTGAACTTTAAATTTCTCTATGTCTTTGTGAAATAAAGAACTTAAGTGGAAGATTTTTATTTTCTCTGGAGAAATTAGAATTGAAGTGTGTTCTTTGGTAAAATTCAGAAGAGAACTTGAACTTTTCTTCACTTCGTTGAGAAAATTTTGAATTGAACTAGAACTTTTCATCTTCCGGGAAAATATTCACAAGTATGGCATTACTTTTTCTATCTTCCACCGAAAAATTTAGAATTGAACTTTAAATTTCTTTATGTCTTTGTGAAATAAAGAACTTAAGTGGAAGATTTTTATTTTCTCTGGAGAAATTAGAATTGAATTGTGTTCTTTGGTAAAATTCAGTAGAGAACTTGAACTTTTCTTCACTTCATTGAGAAAATTTTAAATTGGACTAAAACTTTTTATCTTCCGTGAAAAGATTCACAAGTATGGTATTACTTTTTCTATCTTCCACCGAAAAATTTAGAATTGAACTTTAAATTTCTTTATGTCTTTGTGAAATAAAGAACTGAAATGTAAGATTTTTGTTTTCTCTTTAGAAATGGGAACTGAATTGTGTTCTTTGGTAAAATTCAGAAGAGATCATGAATTTTTCTATCTTCTATGAAAAATTGAGCCTGCTAGTAGTATCTTTATCTGTAAAAATTCTTTCTCTTACATCTCTGACCCTTTTAATAGATATTCTGAACGTTTGACCTTCTAGCATATCCTAAAAATAATGAACACTTAACAAAATAATGCATAAGATATTTTTAATGAAATAATGACATGTAGAATATTAATATAAAAATACGTTAAATACATTATTATACATTATTAGTACCCTTGCGCTTCACTTTCCGTCAATTCATCTTTATATTCATTGATGATATTGTCTGCTAATGTCCTTTTTATTCTGCCTACGATTTCACTGTCTACTGTAACATTATTTTTACATAGATAGCAGTTTTGACATATTGACAAGATATGATTTATGATGTTGGTGCAGCTGTATGCATGCCTTCTTTTTCCCTTTGCTTTCATTCGAATGCTAACACCGGAAAGATATCGATAAGATCTATCAACGGCTAACATGCTACCAGAACCATTAGCTAGAAGTTGTCCCTCTTCATCAACTATTATTTTTACGTTGGCATTCTCTTCGAGTACTACTTTCTCTGGTAATGTTACTCTCGCATATCCATCGTTTGCATGATGGAAATTCTTGGGTACTCTAAAGGAATCTAACTTCTCGCTGTCATGACAATGCATGCATACATTTCCAATAGTGTTACCACTTGCACTCGTTTCATAGTTCAGGTATTTCTCCTTGTCAGCATTCAACACGACGATGATTTTATCATGTGCACATATTTTCGTCGAATAATTCATCTTCACTACAGATATGAATTGTGTGTTTATCCTTCCACTGCGTAAAAAATACTGATTTAATGCACGCATTAAACTAGGTAGTGTCGATAACTTGCCATAGAGTACCAATGGGAAAGCCGCGTCGTGCCTATGAACAAACATAGAGTACGATTGGTAGAGCCGTAAGCATATTTCATGTCATTTTAAGATACGTAAAAAGTTAAAAAAATATCATGTCAAAAAATTCAAAATTATTTAAAAAAATGGGGGGAAGGGGTACCGAGAGTCTTTTGGGAGCCCGGGGGACCCTTGGGGGCTGGGGGCTTTCTTCGGGGTCGGGGTGGGGGGATCGAAGCCCTTTGGGGTTGGGGTAGGGTGATCGGGGCCCTTTGGGGTTGGGGTAGAGGAGTTCACGACACTGTTCAAATAGAACTTGTTTACTATAACGACCACACTCAAAACCTCTTCTAAAACCTTTTCTAAAATCATCTTTTAAAATGTCTCTAACTGTTTCGCCGAAATAATTCCCTAAAATGTCTAAAACCGTTTCACCCAAATAATCCCTAAACGTAATCTCAGTGGGTTCCTTTTGTTTTTGGCATCTCTGTGCTTTCACATTTCAAATTTCTAGGAAACCCTTTTCTACGTTAATCTCTTCATCTCATAAATGTTCCTAGCTACACTATTAAGGTTTCGTTAGAATATCAATTTATCTCTCCGACTTAAAGCTCAGTGAAGCCGTATTTAAAAATAGAATTTCTATCTCTTTAGACTCCCACATAATTCCAAGATAACAAGTGATGTCATTTCTAATTCCTGACAATAAAGATCAATGAAGCCCTATTTAAAAATAGAATATTAATTTTTCTCTCTAACCTAAAGAACCTTTATCCCTCAGACCTAAGATTAAAGAAGCCATAATGTTTCTTAATTCCCCTTTCGTGAATCAATAATTCCCCGCCGATTATGTAAATCAATTTCTCAGGTTAGGTTAGCCAAACAACAAACAAGCCATGTTTGTTTCTTAATTCCCCTTTTGTGAATCAATAATTCCCCCGCCGATTATGTAAATCACCCTCATGTCATTACACGTGGCCAAACAACAACAGATCGATTGACCTTGACCCCCATTAGACTCGATCGATAATCCTTGAATAAATTATGTAAAAAAAGTTGTAGGTGGCAGCAGGGGTGAGTCGTGGGAGTCAATAAGGCCTTTCTACTTACGTAACAAAAATGGATATAAACAAATTTTGTATGCGTTTTTTGAGCTTTTTGTGTGTACCCCCCCCCCCTCCCTCCCCCCCAAAAAAAATTGTTTTTTGAGTAAAATCCCCTCCGAAAAAAAATCCTGGGTGTGGCCTTGCCTACGGGTATTAGGCTATGTTATATGCATGTATGTATTTCCAACAAAGCCATCGGGCTATAGGAAAACAATAGAACATAAACATAACAAAACCAACAAAAAACACAAATAAATTAAAAAGAAAAACGTACTTATATAAGAATCTTTACGAAAATATGTAACATTCAGGTAATGGTGAGGACAATTTAGAGACTGTATGCATCCAGGTGGTACATACAGTCTCGTGATTTAAGTGCGTGTGCTATATCTTAGGAACGGCTAAGAGCATTGAGTTGAAATTTTTAGGGAGTGTTGGGGGGTGTCGAACTAAATCAAAAGACGCTATGTGAAACCATATTTTTAAAATGGCGCATGTAAAACAATCAGGAGCAGCTAGGGGGATTAAGTTAGAACTTCCAGGAAATATTGAACAAAATCAGAACTCACTGTGCCCCCAGGTTGTCAATAGATCGTATATGCAATTTATGAGGTACGATTAAGAGTATGAATTAACATTTAAGAGACGCAGCATAAACTTTGAGGGAGTATTGGATTGGACGGGGAAATCAAGTAAATTTTAACATTCTACCAGGGGGAGGGACAAAAAAGAAGGGACAAAAAATGTTCAAACAAAAATTTGATTGTATTAATTCTTAGTGCGAAATATACTTCTTTTAATGCTTATCTTCAAATTATTACCGACCATGATGACGTCTCAACTAAATTCTTAGAACCAAGGGAGCCTCAACGGAAACAAATCTGGTGTCATTGTCTCATGAGGTCCTATTAATATTTCGTAAGACAATGAGTCAAAACTCTTTGTAATAAACAAGCTATAAGTCCGTGCATTTAAAAAATAAACACCAGAACATATATATATATATATATATATATATATATATATATATATATATATATATATATATATATATATATATATATATATATATATATATATATATATATATATATATATATATATATATATATATATATATATATATATATATATATATATATATATATATATATATATATATAAAAAAAAAAATATATATATATATATATATATATATATATATATATATATATATATATATATATATATATATATATATATATATATATATATATATATATATATATATATATATATATATATATATATATATATATATATATATATATGATGCTTTAAAATAATCTTCGATCAATGCTCATCTACATGGTAATGTTCATCTACAAGCCATACGGATGGTGATCCATATGGTTTCAGCCCTAAATAAGGCAAAAACTATGCAGAACTTGAAAAAAAAGTTTTTTAAGAAAAAGTAAAGAGCCACTGTTATCCAAAGATGACCAGAAATAAGGTCGAATCATGATTCAAACTTAAAATGAACAGAAATCCCTATCAATGAATAAGTGAAACCGAAACGGAACAGAAAAGTCAAACTTCTAACGGACATTAATTACCACATAGGAGTAGGACTAACGCCCCATATGACTTTAGTTTTAAAGGACAAATGTGTCATTTATGCTTTACAGAAAACCAAAAATATTTCAAAAGTGTTTTTCCTTATCAACTTCAGCGAATCCAAAGCTACTGAGACTTCCAGTGATAAATATCAGTGTGTATTAAACAGTTTGTCTACTCTCATGAATTCTTTATAGTAATCATGATGGTTTACATGTTTTTCTCTTTTTTTCGTTGATGCAAATAGAAAACATTTCTCAAAATAAAACTGCCTTCTGTAAAGCCCAAATGACACTCCGATCTTTAGAAGGTTTAAAGGGTATTAGACCGGCACCCGTTCGTGGTAATTCCTTTTCGTTTTAGGTTTGATTCTTTATTGTGTTTTCTGTTCATTTTGGACATTGACAGTTTCTGTTTTGTTTTTTCTGATTTTGAATTATTAAAGTGCTATATTTCTGGTCATCATCTTTCTTAGAAATATTTTTTTTTTAATTGATTTCGTTAAAAATTGAGTTCCTGATCTGTGTAAAACAAAAACACTAGATTATAAAGGACATCCTAGACGGTCAATCATTTTGATAAAAAGCTTCCGTCAATCAATTGATCAAAGCATGATTGACCGTCTAGGAACCGATTGAGCAATTCAAACTTTCTATTATTCATCATCAACGTTTGACTCAAGCGTCAAACCGGTTCCTAGTCGGTCAATCATGCTTTAATCAATTGATTCACGGAAGCTTTTGATCAAAATGATTGAACGTCTAGGGTGTCTTTAAGTTTGCTACAGGTCATGCCCCAGGCCGACGCCAAGATTTTTGTTAAGTGCGCTATGGGTTACGCCCAAGGCCGTCACAAGGATTTTTGTTTTTGTTTTTGGAAGGGGGTGGCATACTAAAAAGTTCAAGATTCGTGTCGAAATACATTTTATATACCTTTTTGTTCAGTTTTCACGAGTCGGATAAAAATTTCGGAGGGGGAATTCGAACCCTCCTCCCTCGATACTGCCTTGGTTATGCCACTTGTCTCTGTGTTTTTAAACGAAACAAAACTAAATCTAAGCAAAACAGTTGAATTTCGAATTCAACTTTCGTGAAATTTCGGATTAAGTTAATAACCCCTCGATTGTATCATAGAATAGGATAAATTTAAGTTGTCGAGTAGATGGCTGTAATTAATTAAAATAGTGAAAGAGAAAAAAAGTGCTGTCCTCAGCTAATGCTAAAGTCTTACTATTCAATTTCATCTTGTATAGAACTGTCTCTTAATCATCATTAGTATCAAAAACAGTAGCTATCATCTTAACGTGATTTACCTTATGCAGTATCACGCTTTACTATTCAATTCTTATTTAAATGATTCGCAAATCAATAAATTAAAGGGATATCGTGGGAAAATATAACTTCTGTCTATTGAAAATCTTAAAAAGAGATACGAAGGCGACAGTCGTAGGAATTGACGATTTGCGTGACCGAAGAAAGAAATAAAAATAGATGTAATTAGATCTAATAATATCTACTGCTGTGTATTAATTAGATACGCAGTTATAGAAGTTGATTGCATACGAATAAGATATGACGATTTTTTGAAAACATTGTTTATTTCTTTGCCAAGGGGTATAGATGAAAATCCGTACGCCGTATAGTAAAGTTGCCTATGAGATTCAAGATGGTTTCAATATAATTTTTTAGATTAAGATATATACACAAAGAGGAGGGAGGACACACGAGAGGAGGGGGATCAATTCATGAAAATGAAATAGAGGCCAAGGATGTATTTAATATTTTTAATGAAGAAACAGAAAGGCGTTTCTTCAAAATAGATGGAGGAGGATACAATTTGGCTCTTTTTTACTTTTTCAATAAAAATATTTAAAAATGTATAAATCAAAATCTAGGGCGCAATTCACCCCTCCACCTTGCCTTCTCTCCTTTCACTGGTACATTTGGGGACATGCAATTTGAAAATTTCAGAACT
Organism: Artemia sp. Qi Xiang Cuo; assembly: GCF_049724085.1. NCBI lineage: Eukaryota > Metazoa > Arthropoda > Branchiopoda > Anostraca > Artemiidae > Artemia > Artemia sp. Qi Xiang Cuo. The sequence goes on from NC_142810.1 coordinate 51,303,448, forward strand.
GGACATATTAATGGTTATAATCAAATATAATATAAAAATGTAACCTAATATGCAATTTGTAACATATATATAAAATAAAGTATAGATAAATACGTAGCATAATGGGAGACGGTGTCGCCCCCCCCCAAGGAGGTTCCTCCGGGGGGAATCGCCAAGGGGTACAATGCAAAAAATGGCTTACCTATGTCAAAGCTGTACACCTACATATTTACACCTCTTTTTGTATGGCGTGTTTGGAGAGGAGTTGGTCCCTCTTCCCCTGTTGATGAGTTGAATAAAGTTAGGAATTTTTTTGGAATTTTTTATTTATTTAGTTTTTTTTTGGTGGGTTGAGGAGTCTGGAAAGGTGAGCTACCTTTTGTTTTGTATTTTATTTTTAAGGGAAGTTTGAAATAGAAAATTGAAGATTTGGTTTTAATCTCTATAAGTTGAATATTAGTTGAGGTACAATTCATTTAAATTTATGTGTTAAGTGTTTTTTGTTCCCGACTCTGTCGAGTTTTCTTTCTGTTGGGAATTTAATATCTTGTGTAAATATGGAATTAATAATAAAACCTTGACCTTGAACCCAAAGGGGGATTTCGCCGACGGTGGGACAAGAACTGGTTGACGAACTATTGGAGGCCAGGGAAGGCTCGCGGCCGTTGTTCTGACCCAAGTACAAGTAAGAAATTCAACCAGAAAATCGCCCCTGGACAATTCCCCCTGAATAATTCCTCCATTGAAAATTCCCTCAGGAAAAAAAAATTGAGCAGCCACGGAGAAAGTTCAAAAAAGGTACCTTAAAATGTGGATTAGATGTTCTAAGGGGTAACACAAGGACCAGATATCAAAAGTACTTTTAGGTCAGCGGTCTCCAATCGCTTTTGGCCTATAAAAAAGTACTAGAACTCTCAATTTTGAATCAAATGATCATCCTCCAAAGTTTCTATGACCAAGGGGAAGGCTGGGGACGAGGAAGGGGCATTCCCCTCCTATACATGGGCGTAGGCAGCATATTGTCTAGGGGGGGGGCAGTCGATAGTGTGATGGAGGGCCTTTTGTCAACTGTTTTTCCAACCATCTGTTTTTTTAGCCATATCTAATGTAAATTTGAAGGTCTAGGGGGGGGACAACTCCCCCCCCCCTGCCCCCCTCCCTATGCCCATGCTCCCATATGGAAGAAATTATGTTAATTTTGGGTTTTTATATTACCCTTTAATTTCGTAGTAACAGTGCAGACCAGAAATATTCCCTCAAATCAAGAGTGACTAAAAATCAATGTCTACTTTAACCTCCCCCCTCCCATCCGTTTCTTAGAACTTATTCTGAATTTACTTGAAGGCTTAATGAGAGCTAGGATGGTTCGGCATTATAATACACCATTTGAGTCTGCCCCCCTCAAAAGTTTATATGACCACCCTTCTCATTAAAAACTTATATCTTAACAATGGGTAACTTGCAGAGCTTACAAACATTGCCCCATGCTAGAAGGGGGAGGGTTGTCAAACTTGGAGGTTATTTGACATATGGACTATTTTGAAAAAAATGGCTATCTCAAAATTCTCATCGAGTGAGTTCAGAGAAAATGGCGGGGAGGAAGGATCCGGGGGAGATTTGCTACGGGGAGGAGGAATTTTCCGTGGTAGTGAATTTTCTAGGAGAGAATTTTTCAGGACATATTTGCAGTTTTGCGATTTAATAGATTCGCCAATCATTTTGATAATAACACTCTGGGGTCTTTCTATATTGGTTATATTCTGAAATCAGAAGTTTAAAAGGCGGTATATTTGCATAACTGCTAATTTGGCACATATTGGGAGGTGGCACATATTGGGAGGTGGCACATAATGGACCACTATTTTCCTCCTTTTTTTTGCTGATTATCCCCTTCCTCACTTTTTGCCCTTATCCCCTTCCTCAAATCTCAAGATTTTTATTGTTCTCCCTGAAGTTTCTTACATTTCCCATATAATATGCCTATTTTTTGCGTTTTTATGTTGTTTTTGCGTTATTTGCGTTTTTGCGTTATGTATGTTGTGGCATAGTATATATTAAAAACGTAACCTAGGTACGTTTTCCTCCCTTAAATCCCAAAAACAATAGTTTAAATATTGTAAACGCAATGAGAAACCTAGTTTTACCTCATTTTATTTATCAGTTTTGGTTGAAATTCTCTGGAGTAAGGATGCCAGAACTGTTTTGAAAAAATTTGGCTTACCATAACTTTCGTTTTGAAAATCAATGCCTACCATAACTTTGAAAATCAAAAACATGGACAAGATAAATCGTTAGAGGGAAAAGAAGTGTTTGTCCCTTCACCTGAACACTTAAAAGAAAAAAAGATTCGGCGATATGTCGTTTCATAGTCACAAGTTACGCGGAAAGAAGAGGGACACAAAAATCAAATCTTTAACCCAAACCTTGGGTTACAAGGTTTGGACCCCCCCCCTTGATATTTGTGTAAAATTCGTATAAACGTAGTAAAAATGCGCTTAAAAAAATTTTGATGCGTCTTTTAAGCTTTTTTGTTACCCCCCCCCCCCCCAAAAAAAAAAGAAAAAATAACCCCTAAAACAAAAATCCTTGACACGCCCTTGAAATAAATATTTTGACATTTAGGGATATAGTTATGTTGTTATGTTGTTATAGTTATTATTGTTATGTTGTTATGGGTAAATGTTATGGGTAAATGTCATATGGGTATTGTTATGGGTAAAGCTATTATTGTTATTGTTATGCAGGAGATTAGAAGAAAAGGAGGAAGTTCACCATATATGTGGGTAATATATGACAGTATATATGGGTAATATAAGGCCGATATATGGTCGTATCTAGGGTTTGGTTCCAGGGAGCAAGACCGTACCCAGGATTTTTTTGGAGAGGGTTTTACTCAAAAAAAAATTCGGGGGAGTTTTAACACAAAAAACACCTAAAAAAACACAGACAAAATTTGCTTATACCCATTTTTGTTACGTTTTTACAAGTCAGACAAACATTTTGGAGGCGGTTCAAACCCCCCTAACCCCCCTTCTGGATACGGACTTGCCAGGAAGGGATAATGCCATTATCGTCAAAGCGGTTCAGCTAAGGGTAAGTTCATTTTTCGTTCTCTTTAGCAGTCATAGAATAAACTTTGTAAAGTATAAACTAGTTTTATGCATTTAGCCGCACCTTTTGGGAATGAATGGGGGAAGGAGCCTGAAAACCAGGGCAAGAAACCAATTGACTTTTTTCTTCTATTCTTTTATTAAAGATAAAGTCGAAACACTTAACTTTTACATTACCTTAATTTTAAATTGATTCTAAATTGTTGGATTTAAATTTTCTCGATTTTGTAACAAAACAAAATAAATAAAACAAGGAAATAAACAGATAATATTCGGTGAGCACAAAAAATACCCAATCGAACTGTTAAGAAACTCTAGGGTTCCTTACAAGGCCGTATCTAGTATTTTTATTTGGGAGAGGGGGGCATTTTCAGGGGGAACTACAAAACACTTAAAAATCTTTTCATTTTGATTACGGTTTTACCAGTCAGACGGACATTTGGGGGAGGGGGAGATCAAACTCCATAGCCCCCTGACACTCTCTCTAGACAATATTGTTCAGATTAGTGATCACCTGGTCATTATAGAGTTTAATCAAGCAAAGTTTCGGTAATGTAGAACAGAGATTTTAAGAACATTTAAATAATATAATTAAATTATTTTCACAAAATAGGTAACTTGTGACTATTTAAATTGATTTTAAGAACATGTTATTATTTTTACTTTGATTTTATTTAATGATCTTTTGATTAGATAGAAAGTTGGAGTGAATAGGAACATATTTGATCTGTATTTGCAACTATACGCCCTTACTTATTAAAGAGCTAGCCAGATCACTATTAGATAACTCACTAATAAAGCACGAGGATATACGAGGGGGAGAGCCTTGAGACATGACCTTCTCAACCCCCGAAGTGGTAAGTTTTTCTTAATTTTGGGTGCTTCTAATTCAAATTATGTTTTGTTTTATTAACAAAAATTAAAAAAAAATTTATTTGTAAATTTCATTTTTTTTTTTTTATTTAGTTTATTCTGTTTCATTTGTAAATTTATATTCATGTTTTTATTTTATTTTTATATTTATTTTACTGATTTTATTTTTTATTAATTGTAATTATTAAATACTTATTTTTTACTGAAAATTATCTGTATACGTGCCTGATATGGACATGACGTAGATTTTATTTTGAATTTGGATGGCAACATTTGCTCATGTCTTCTATACGCTGCGTTGAAACAGAGATCAATTGATAAAACCAAAGGTGAATGTCATTTAGGAATCTCAATTTCACCATTCAGCCAATGGGTCTTGTAATCTTTTACCACTTAGAAACTAGAATAATCAAATTAGTTTCTAGAAATTTCAAAAAAAAAAAAATACGATTCGGTTCTTGTCACTGTGCATCCTTTTGGAAAAGCTTGGCTTTTGTTTGCTATTATTTTAAAAGAAAATTTTCTGAAAAAGAATTATTTTAAAGAATAGTAAAGAGCTGTATTAAAACCTAAGATGGCATAAATAAAGTCAGATAATAAACAAATAGTGCGTGGTAACAAACTCTAAGTAAGGAATTATTCGACACAACAGCAACTGAAACTCTAAAAAACGGACTTTTTATTACAATAGGTTCATCAAAAGAACGGTTTTTGTTCTGTGTTGTTCTGATTTTGATCCATATATGTAAAATATATTAAGTTTAATGTTACCCACAAAAGTCACTGGCCAGAGAAAATTTTTGTTATAAAAAAAGGTTATCCCCAAGAAGATCAGGAATTTAAATAAATTGCACCATCAGATTCAGCGTATCAGAGAGTCCTACTGCAGAAGTTTCAAGCTCCAGTCTGCAAAACTATGAAATTTCTTTTATCAGGAAAAAGATCAAGGAATGCCTGTTTGTAGGTTTGTTGTTTTTTTTTTGTTTTTTTTTTTTCTTCCCAGAAGTGATGCCCGTCCCACGCCCTTTTTTCCCTGAAGTCATCCTATCAAAATTTTGGGATAGTCATGTTGTTCAGCATAGTTGAAAGGTCTAATAACAAAGCCCTTGTGAGGATGTGACTCCAACAGCCTCTGGGGAAGGGCTTTAGGTTATGTAATTTGACCATTATTTGACATACAGTATTTGTTATTGGGATGAATACAGATATTTTTTAGGGGTATTTTCTGAAAGGAAGGGAAGGGGTATTTTACACTGGAACAATTTCCGTGGAGAGGAAAGCTTCCGGGGGTGTACTTTCCAGGGGAGATTTCTCAGAATTCCTAAGCAAAATTATCTTTATTTGTCTTGCTTTCTCTTTGGCGACTCAGTTTTAGACATAGCAGTGTTCTGGGGGACTCCCCGGGGGAAATTGTCAGCGAGGTTAGAATTGTCCGGGGTATATCTCTGATGGATGGGATTTTGTCATCCGAAGTAGGTCGGAAAATATAAGCTCTAGTGCCCTTTTTAAGAGTCAAAAGTAATTCAAGGGCAGCCAGTCCCCTCCCACGCCCATCAGTTTTCCAAATACATACCATCAAAATTTTGATATAGCAATTAGGTTCAACAAAGCCGAAAGGTCCGCGGATGAAGTACGACAGATTGTCAAAGATTGTGCTTTTCGGTCAACCGTCACGGGCTAAACGAAAAACAGGTTGTCCTCGGTCGGAATGGGAGGATGTCACAAGGAAAGATTTAATGGAAACGAAAACTTTCTAGGAGGGTGTAAAGAGGGTGGTTTGAAATAGATTGGGATGAAGGAGGACCGTGTGCAGTTGTATGAGCCTCAGTCAATTCTGCTATTAACAGTAATTCTTTTATTTCTTGACGCTAATAGAATGAATACATGCACTCTTGAGCAAGGTTATGTCCAATTTAGCTTCATCACAAAGATTTAGAAATGAAAGAAACCTTTCTGTATTTGTTCCGAAAAAAATGGCCTATATTTTTACAAAATACAAATTAATGTATTTGTATTTTTTTTTGTATTAATATATTTGTATTTATTTGTATTTTTACAAAATGCAAATGAATGTGCATTGTCAGTTTAATATACATACACTTATATTTAGTAATCAAATTGTTAATATTATTTGATTTATTAAAGTTATAAAAGTAAGAACATTTATATTTTTTCAGTAAAGTGCAAATTTTGTTCTGGCCTTGGGAAGGCATAGGGTTTTGCACCCAACTTTTGTTAAGTTCTGCTCGTTTTTGAGTTTCACTCGGTTATTTATTGTAATTTCTGTTCGTTTTGGGTTTCATTTATACATCGATGCTGATTTGTGGTAGTTTCACGCTTGGTAGATTATTTGATTTTATTTTTTCTCATTTTTTGTTTAATGGAGTTTTTTTGTTTAAGAATTTTCTTTAAAAAACTTATTTTTCAGAAAAAGTTAATTAATTTCTGTTCGTTTTATAGTCTTAGAAAAGACATAGAAAAGACATAGTCTTTTCTATGTCTTTTCTATAGAAAAGACATAGTCTTTTCAGGGAATTAAATAAAAAAAACAAGTTTTTTTAACTGAAAGTAAGGAACGACGTTAAAACTTAAAACGAACAGAAATTATTCCGTATATGAAGGGGACTGTCCCCTCCTCAACGCCTCGCTCTTTACACTAAAGTTTTTTATTGTTAAAAAAAATAAAGTTGTGAGAAAGTCAAACTTTAGCGTAAAGAGCGAGGCGTTGAGGAGGAGACAGCCCCCTTCATATACGGAATAATTTCTGTTCGTTTTAAGTTTTGACGTCGTTCCTTACTTTCAGTTAAAAAAACTTGTTTTTTTTCTATTTAATTTTTGAACGTTTTTGAATTAATGAAGGTTTTGATTTTGGCTCACCGTACATGAATAATTAAAACAAAATTTGAATATTATATTTGGTTAAATGGCTTTCTCGAAACTTGTTTAATTTTATTTACGAACGTTTTTATTAGTAATAAATATACGTAACTTAGAATTAACTTACGTAACGAACTTCTATATTCATAAATTTTTAACACGTATTAGGGGGTTCGCCCCCTAGTCAATACCCTGCTCTTTAAACTATAGTTCGAATTTTTTTTTCCAGTTCTTTAAAAATGACCTCTTAATCACAATCAGTTGATCAGTTGAAAAACTTGTTTTTTTTTATTTAATTCCTGATCTTTTTCTTTAATAATGCTGGGAAATCCGGCGCCCCCTTCATAGCCATGTCCCTTCCCCCAGGACCTCTTCCTTCGTGGCACGAGCCATCACTCTAGCCACTGACACGCTCCTTCCCCCAACTACCAGAAAAAATCTCCTCTGAAAAATACTGTATACATTCCAATAACAAATACTATATGTTAACATTTAGTAAAGTTCATAAATTTAAGAACTCCCCCTGGGGACTTTGGGGGATCAAGTCATCCTAAAAGACATTTTTATCATATTTTCGACAATGCTGAACAAAATGCCTATCTCGAAATTTTGATCAGATGTCTTTGGGAAAAAAATGAGCGTGGGAGGGGGCCTAGTTGCCCTGCATTTTTTTTGTTTAGTTAAAAAGGGCACTAGAACTTTTAATTTACGTTCCAATGAGCCCTCCCACGATATTCTAGGACCACTGGGTCAATACGATCACCCCTGGGGAAAAAAAAAAAAAAACAAAAAAACAAACAAACAAATAAAAACCCATACGTGATCTTTCTTATGGCAAAAAATGGAAAATTCCACATTTTTGTAGATAGGAGCTTGAAACCTCTACAGTAGGGTTCTATGATACGCTGAATACGATGTTGTGATTTTCATTAAGGTTCTATAAATTTTAGGGGTCTTTCCCCCTTTTTGCAAAAATCAGCCAAATTTTCTCAGGCACGTAACTTTTGATGGGTAAGACTAAACTTAATGAAACTTATATATTTGAAATCAGCATTAAAATCTGATTCTTTTGATGTATCTATTGGTATCAAAATCCCATTTTTTAGAGTTTCGGTTACCATTGAGCCGGGTCGCTCCTTACTTACAGTTCGTTACCACGAACTGTTTGAAAAGAAAATAATACTTTAAATGTTTTCCTTTTTTAACCCTCTAAAATGTAATAGATAGAAAATATTTTAGGCAGCGCTGGCGCGCAGCCTAAAATGTTGATTGGATGTGTTTGGAGAAAAGATGGGAATGAGAGTGGGGTTAGTTGCCTTCAAATCACTTTAGACTATTAAAAAGGGCACTAGCCCTTTGAATCTTCAATCGAATGAATTCCTTTTCCATTTTCTATGACAACGACATCAGTAAAAACTTTATATAGCCCCTGGGCATATCTTATAACCCTTGCCCTGACGACTGTGGGAGGACTGCCCTGCTCAAAGGTATAATTTCCTGAACTTTGAACTGCGCGGAACAAAATGGCTATCTCAAAATTTTTATTGGATGTGTTTGGTGAAATGGTGGGCGTGAAAGGGGTATTGCTTTCCAATCACTTTCGACTATTAAAAAGGGCACTAGCCATTTCAATTTGTAATCGAATGAACCCTTTTTGAAGTTTCTACGACAACACGTTATATAAAAACCTTAAATGCCCCTGGGTATAATTTACAACCCTTACCCTTAGGGCTGTGGGGGTTGTCATCCTCAAAGACCTAATTTCCAGAACTTAAAACTACTTGGAATAAAATGACTATCTCAAAGTTTTGATTAGATGTGTTTGGGGAAAGGTGGGCGTGAGAGGCAGGTTAGTTGCTCTCTAATCACTTTCGACTATTTAAAAGGGCACTAGCCCTTTGAATTTCCAATCGAATGAGCCTTTTTTAAAGTTTTTACTACAACGGCTTCTATAAAAAACTTTATATGCCCCCAGGGCATAACTTACAACCCTTGCCCTAAGGGGGACTGTCCTAAAAACATAATTTTTATCTGGAAATGAACTACGCTTAACAAAATGATTATCTCAAAATTTTGATTGAGTGTGTTTCGGGAAATGGTGGGCGTGGAAAAGGTGTTAGTCAACTTCCAATCACTTTTGACTATTAAAAAGGGCACAAGCCACTCCAATTTCCTATTAAAATGAGCGCTTTTCGAAGTTTCTACGACAATTTCTTCGATACGAAGTGCCCTGCTCTTAAGGAAAAAATTACTAAATAATACATTGTGCCAACATCTTTCTTATATGCCCCCAGGGCATAACTTAAAACCCCTATGATTTATGCAACAACTTTCTATATAAACCTTATATGGCCTCAGGGCTTAACTTACAACCCTTGCACTGAGGGCTCTGAGGGGGTTATCATCCTAAGAGACCTAATTTCCAGAACTTTCAACTACTTTGAACAAAATGGACATCTCAAAATTTTAGTTCGATGGGTTGGAAAAATGGTGGGCGTGAGAAGGGCGTTATTCAATCACTTTCAACTATTAAAAAAGGCACTAGTCCTTTCAATTTCCAATTGAATGATCACTTTTGAAGTTTCTACGACAATGCTTTCAATAAAAACTTTATATGCCCCCAGGGCATAACTTACAACCCTTGCCCTGAGGGCTCTGGAGGGGGAGGGGCTGTCATCCTTAAAGACCTAATTTCCAAAACTTTCAACTACGTTGAATAAAATGGCCATCTAAAAATTTTGATTGGATGTGTTTGGGGAAAAGGTGGGCGTAAGAAGGGTTAGTTGCCCTCAAATCACTTTCGACTATTATAAAGGAAACTAGCCCTTTGAATTTCAAATCGAATGAGCCCTTTTTCAAGTTTCTACGCCAAAGATTTTAATAAAAACCTTATATGCTCCCAGGGCATAATTTATAATCCTTGCCCCGAGGGTTGTGGGGGAGTGTCCTCCTCAAAAACATATTTTCTATTTGGAAATTAGCTACGCTGAAGAAAATGGTTATCTCCCCCCAGGGTATAACTTATAATCCTTGCCCTGACGGTTGTGGGGGAGTGTCCTCCTCAAAAACATATTTTCTATCTGGAAATCAACTACGGTGAAGAAAATGGATATCTCAAAATTTTTATTGGATGTGTTTGGGGAAATGATGGGCTAGGGAGGGGGGGCTAGTTGCCCTCCAATCACTTTCAACTATTAAAAAGGGCACTAGCTCTTTGAATTTCCAATCGGATGAGCATTTTTTGAAGTTTCTACACAACACCTTCTATAAAAACCTTATATACCCCCAGGGAATAACAGTAGGAATGACCCAATTGATACTGAACGAACACCGTGCTGCCATCTACAATTTAGTCTAACGCTGTACGAACATAATTTTTTCAAGGATTATCGATCCACGAACGGGTCAATGACCCCTTTTTTTAAGGTCGAGTTATTTGTTGTTTTCAAGTGTATTGAGTCCGGAGTGAAGTTTGCACATGCGCATTAACGGTGGGGGAAATGTATTGATCTATAATCCGTGACGGGGCACCATATATGGGCATAGGATACTGAACGAACACCGTGCTGCCATCTACAATTGAGTCTAACTCTGACCCCACGCCATATATGGGCATAGACTCCCTAGGGGAAATGGATTTCCGAGAAATTGATTTATTGGTGTTCGTCCAGGAGAACTGTCTCCGGGCGTAGTTTGCACATGCGCTTTCAAGGTCAACTGAATTGTTGGTGTTCGTCCAGGAGAATTGTCTCCGGGCGAAGTTTGCACATGCGCATTAACGGTGGGGAGAATGTTTTGATCTTAGAGATGAAGAGACTAACGCGGGAAAGTGTTTCCTAGGAATTTCAAATGTGACAGCGCAGGGATGCCAAAACAAAAGGAACTCGCAGAAATTACGTTTAGGGAATATTTGGGTGAAACCATTTTGAGACATTTTAGAAGACGATTTAAGCGAAACCGTTTGAGGCATTTTAGAAAATGATTTTAGGAGAGGATTTAGAAAAGGATTTGAGGGTGAAACTCTGTGGTCGTTATAATACACAAGTTCCAATGAACAGTCATGTGAGGTCCCCTACCCCAACAAACCCTCTACCTCAACCCCAAAGGGCCCTCTACCCCAACCCCAAAGGGCCTCTACCCCAACCCCAAAGAGCCCCCCCCCCCCAACTTTTTTGCCCCCCATTTTTTTAATACTTTTTTATCTGCGCATTTGAGACACAGAAGTGCCCCATCCCTCCAAACTTTTGGTTCCCCTCGAATATATTTTTTCAGAACAAGTTCTTTACGTAATGTCCCTCCTAAACCCATTTTACAACTTGAAGTACCCATCCTTTTCACCAACAACTTTACTTTACAGCTTTTTGGATACCTCAACACCAAGTAATACCTTTCATAAGTCATTTCAGAGCAACTTCTTTTCATAATGTCCCTCCTAAACACACTTTACAACTTGAAGTAGCCATCCTTTTCACCCAAAACTTTACTTTACAGCTTTTTGGATATCTCAACACCAAGCAATACTTTCCAAAAGGCATTTCAGAGCAACTTCTTTTATTAACTTCCCGCTTAAACTAATTTTACAACTTGATGTACGTATCCAAGTTCCACCAAAATGTTCTGTGATGCTTTTTGAATATCTAAAAACACTGCTATTAGTTTAATAAAGATACACCTTGATAGTTACTAAATTCAGATACGGGTACAGATATTTTATTAAGATGACGTACCCATCATTTTCACACAACATAAAGTTTCTAAGCATGCTAGACCCCTAACAACCAAGCAAGACCCTTCAAAAGGCATTTCAGAACAAGTTCCTCTCTTAATGTCCCTCCTAAACCCATTTTACAAGTTGAAGCATCCATCCTTTTCACCCACAACTTCACTTTACAGCTTTTTGGATATCTCAACACCAAGCAATACTTTCAAAAGGCATTTCAGAGCAACTTCTTTTCTTAATGTCCCTCTTACAAGTTGAAATACCCATCCTATTCACCCACAACTTTACTGTACAGCTTTTTGGATATCTAAGCACCAAGCAATACTTTTCAAAAGGCATTTCAGATCAATTTCTTTTCATAATGTTCCTCATCATCCCATGTTACAAGTTGAAGTACCAATCCTTTTCACCCACAACTTTACTTTACAGCTTTTTGGATATCTCAACACCAAGAAATACTTTTCAAAATGCATTTCAGAGCAAGATCTTTTCTTAATGTCACTTCTAAACCAATTCCATCCTTTTCACCCACAACTCTACTTTACAGCTTTTTGGATATCTCAACGCCAAGCAATACTTTTCAAAAGGCATCTCAGAGAAACTTCTTTTCATTATATCCCTTCTAAACCAATTTTACATCTGGATGCATCCATGCATTTCACACAAAACAGTACTTTTCAGAATTTTGAATACATAAACACAAAGCAATACTGTTCGAAAGTTATTTCAGAGCTCGTTCATTTATTAATGTCACTCCTAAACCCATTTTACAAGTTGAAGAATCCATACTTTTCACCCTAAACTTTACTTTACAGCTTTTTGGACATCTCAACACCATGCAATACCCTTCAAAAGGCATTTCAGAACAAGTTCTTCTCATAATGTCCCTTCTAACCCCATTTTAAAAGTTGAAGTATCCATAATTTTCATCCACAAGTTCAGTTTACATATTATTGGAAACCTCAATCCCAAGAAATACTTATCAAAAGGCATCTCAGAGCAGGTTCTATTTATGATGTCCCTCCTAAACCCATTTTTCAGGTTTAAAAAGCCATCCTTGTCACCCACAAATATAGTTTACCGATTCATTAATACATAAACACCAAGCATTACATTTCAAAAGACATCTCAGAGCAAGTTCTTTTCTTAATGTCCCTTCTAAACCTATTTTACAACTTGAAGTACCCACCCTTTTCACCCAAATCTTTACTTTACAGCTTTTTGGATATCTCAGCACCAAGAAATACTTTTCAAAAGGCATTTCAGAGCAAGTTCTTTTCTTAATGTCCCTTCTAAACCAATTCCATCCTTTTCACCCACAACCTTACTTTACAGCTTTTTGGATATCTCAACACCAAGCAATACTTTTCAAAAGGCATTTCAGAGCAAGTTCTTTTCTTAATGTCCCTCGTAAACCAATTTTACAAGTTGAATCATCAATCCTTTTCACCCACAACTTTACTGTACAGCTTTTTGGATACCTCAACACCAAGCAATTCTTTTAAAAAGGCATATCAGAGCAAGTACTTTTCTTAATGTCCGGCCTAAACACATTTTTTAACTTGAAGTACCCATCCTTTTCACCCACAATTTTACTTTACAGCTTTTTGGATACCTCAAGACCAAGCAATATTTTCAAAAGGCATTTCAGAGCAAGTTCCCTCCATAATGTCCCTTCTAAACCAATTTTACAAATTAAAGCATCCATCCTTTGCACCCGCAACTTTACTTTACAACTTTTTGGATACCTCAACACCAAGTAATACTTTCAAAAGGCATTTCAGAGCAACTTCTTTTCTTAATGTCCCTCCTAAACCCATTTTACAACTTGAAGTACCCATCCTTTTCACCCACAACTTTACTTTACAGCTTTTTGGATACCTCAACACCAAGCAATACTTTTCAAAAGGCATTTCAGAGCAACTTCATTTCTTAATGTCCCTCCTAAACCCATTTTACAACTTGAAGTACCCATCCTTTTCACCCAAAACTTTACTTTACATCTTTTTGGATATCTCAACACCAAGCAATACTTTTCAAAAGACATTTCAGAGCAAGTTCTTTTCTTAATGTCCCTTATAAAACAATTCCATCCTTTTCACACACAACTTTACTTTACAGCTTTTTGGATATCTCAACGCCATGCAATAATTTTAAAAAGGCATTTCAGAGCAAGTTCTTTTCTTAATATCCCTCCTAAACCCATTTTACAACTTGAAGTACCCATCCTTTTCACCCACAACTTTACTTTACAGCTTTTTAGATATCTCAGCACCAAGAAATACTTTTCAAAATGCATTTCAGAGCAAGATCTTTTCTTAATGTCACTTCTAAACCAATTCCATCCTTTTCACCCACAACTCTACTTTACAGCTTTTTGGATATCTCAACGCCAAGCAATACTTTTCAAAAGGCATTTCAGAGCAAGTTCTTTTCTTAATATCCCTCCTAAACCTATTTTACAACTTGAAGTACCCATCCTTTTCATCCCACAACTTTACTTTACAGCTTTTCGGATATCTCAACACCAAGCAATACCTTTCAAAAGGAATTTCAGAGCAAGTTCTTTTCTTAATGTCCCTCCTAAACTCATTTTAAAACTTGAAGTACCCATCCTTTTCACCCACAACTTTACTTTACAGCTTTTTGGACATCTCAACACCATGCAATACCCTTCAAAAGGCATTTCAGAACAAGTTCCTTTCTTAATGTCCCTCCTAAACCAATTTTACAAGTTGAAGCACCCATCCTTTTCACCCACAACTTTACTTTACAGCTTTTTGGATATCTCAACACCAAGTAATACTTTCAAAAGGCATTTCAGAGCAACTTCTTTTCTTAATGTCCCTCCTAAACCCATTTTACAACTTGAAATACCCATCCATTTCACCCACAACTTTACTTTACAGCTTTTTGGATACCTCAACACCAAGAAATACTTTTCAAAAGGCATTTCAGAGCAACTTCTTTTCATAATGTCCCTCCTAAACCCATTTTACAACTTGAAGTACCCACCCTTTTCACCCAAATCTTTACTTTACAGCTTTTTGGATATCTCAGCACCAAGAAATACTTTTCAAAAGGCATTTCAGAGCAAGTTCTTTTCTTAATGTCCCTTCTAAACCAATTCCATCCTTTTCACCCACAACTTTACTGTACAGCTTTTTGGATACCTCAACACCAAGCAATTCCTTTAAAATTGCATTTCAGAGCAACTTCTTATCTTAAGGTCCGTCCTAAACCCATTTTACAACTTGAAGGACCCATCTTTTTCACCCATAACTTTATTTTACAGCTCGTTGGATACCACAAGACCAAACATTTACTATAAAGATGGATTTTAAAGCAAGTTCTTTTCTTAAGGTCCCGCCTAAGCCCATTTTACAAGTTGAAAGAGCCATCCTTTTCACCCAAAATTTTAATTTACAGCTTCTTGAATACATCAAAACCAAGCGATACTTTCAAAAGGCATTTTAGAGCAAGTTCCCTCCATAATGTCCCTTCTAAACCAATTTTACAAATTAAAGCATCCATCCTTTGCACCCGCAACTTTACTTTACAACTTTTTGGATACCTCAACACCAAGTAATACTTTCAAAAGGCATTTCAGAGCAACTTCTTTTCTTAATGTCCCTTCTAAACACATTTTACAACTTGAAATACCCATCCTTTTCACCCACAACTTTACTTTACAGCTTTTTGGATACCTCAACACCAAGCAATACTTTAAAAAGGCATTTCAGAGCAACTTCTTTTCATAATGTCCCTCCTAAACCCATGTTACAACTTGAAGTACCCATCCTTTTCACCCAAAACTTTACTTTACAGCTTTTTGGATACCTCAGCACCAAGCAATACTTTTCAAAAGGCATTTCAGAGCAAGTTCTTTTCTTAATGTCCCTACTAAACCAATTCCATCCTTTCCATCCACAACTATACTTTACAGCTTTTTGGATATCTCAACACCAAGCAATACTTTTCAAAGGGCATTTCAAAGCAAGTTCCTTTCTTAATGTCCCTTCAAAACCCATTTTACAACTTGAAGTACCCATCCCTTTCGCCCACAACTTTACTTTACAGCTTTTTGGATACATCAACACCAAGCAATACATTTCAAAAGGCATTTCAGAGCACCTTCTTTTCTTAATGTCCCTCCTAAACCCATTTTACAACTTGAAGTACCCATCCTTTTCACCCACAACTTTACTTTACAGCTTTTTGGATACCTCAACACCAAACAATACTTTCAAAAGGAATTTCAGAGCAAGTTCCTTTCATAATCTCCCTTCTAAACCAATTTTACAACTTGAAGCATCCATCCTTTTCACCCGCAACTTTACTTTACATCTTTTTGGATACCTCAACACCAAGCAATACTTTCAAAAGGCATTTCAGAACAAGTTCTTTTCTTAATGTCCCGCCTAAACCCATTTTACAACTTGAAGTACCCATCCTTTTCAGCCACAATTTTACTTTACAGCTTATTGGATACCTCAACCCCAAGCAATACATTCAAAATGCATTTCAGAGCAAGTTCTTTTCTTAATTTCCCTCCTAAACCCATTTTACAACTTGAAGTACACATCCTTTTCACCCACAACTTTACTTTACAGCTTTTTGGATACCTCAACACCAAGCAATACCTTTCAAAAGGTAATTCAGAGCAAGTTCTTTTCTTAATGTCCCTTCTAAACCCATTTTACAACTTGAAATACCCATCCTTTTCAACCACAACTTTACTTTACAGCTTTTTGGATATCTCAACAACAAGCAATACTTTTCAAAAGACATTTCAGAGCAAGTTCTTTTCTTAATGTCCCTTCTAAACCAATTCCATCCTTTTCACCCACAACTTTACTTTACAGCTTTTTGGATATCTCAACACCAAGCAATACTTTCAAAGGGCATTTCAGAGCAACTTCCTTTCTTAATGTCCCTCCTAAACCCATTTTACAACTTGAAGTACCCATCCTTTTCACCCACAACTTTACTTTATAGCTTTTTGGAGACCTCAACACCAAGCAATACTTTCAAAAGGCATTTCAGAGCAACTTCTTTTCATAATGTCCCTTCTAAACCAATTTTACAAGTTGAAGCATACATCCTTTTCACCCACAACTTTATTTTACAGCTTTTTGGATACCTCAACATCAAGCAATACTTTCAAAAGGCATTTCAGAGCAAGTTCCTTTCTTAATGTCCCTCCTAAACCCATTGTACAACTTGAAGTAACCATGCTTTTCACCCACAACTTTACTTTACAGCTTTTTGGATACCTTAACACCTAGCAATACTTTCAAAAGGCATTTCAGAGCAAGTTCTTTTCTTAATGTCCCTCCTAAACCCATTTTACAAGTTGAATTACCCATCCTTTTCACCCACAACTGTACTTTAAAGCTTTTTGGATATCTGAACACCAAGCAATACCTTTCAAAAGGCATTTCAGAGCAAGTTCTTTTCTTAATGTCCCTTCTAAACCAATTTTACAGCTTTAAGTACCCATCCTTTTCCCCCACAACTTTACTTTACAGCTTTTTGGATACCTCAACACCAAGCAATACCTTTCAAAAGGCATTTCAGAGCAATTTCATTTCTTAATGTCCCTCCTAAACCAATTTTACAACTTGAAGTACCCATCCTTTTCATCCACAACTTTACTTTACAGCTTTTTGGATACCTCAACACCAAGCAATACTTTCAAAAGGCATTTCAGAGCAAGTTCTTTTCTTAATATCCCTCCTAAACCCATTTTACAACTTGAAGTATCCATCCTTTTCACCCACAACTTTACTTTACAGCTTTTTGGATACCTCAACACCAAGCAATACTATTCAAAAGGCATTCCAGAGCAAGTTCCTTTCTTACTGTCCCTCCTAAGCCCATTTTACAAGTTGAAGCATCCATCCTTTTCACCCACAACTTTACTTTACAGCTTTTTGGATATCTCAACACCAAGCAATACTGTTCAAAATGCATTTCAGAACAAGTTCTTTTCTTAATCTCCCTCCTAAACCCATTTTACAAGTTGAAGAAACCATCCTTTTCAACACCAACTTTACTTTACAGCTTTTTGGATACCTCAACACCAAGCAATACTTTTCAAAAGGCATTTCAGAGCAACTTCTTTTCATAATGTCCCTCCTAAACCCATTTTACAAGTTACTTTATTTTACATCCTTTTCACCCACCACTTTACTTTACAGCTTTTTGGATACCTCAACACCAAGCAATACTTTTCAAAAGGCATTTCAGAGCAAGTTCCTTTCTTAATGTCCCTCCTACATCCTTTTTACAACTTAAAGTACCCATCTTTTTCACCCACAATTTTACTTTACAGCTTTTTGGATACCTCAACACCAAGCAATACTTTTCAAAAGGCATTTCAGAGCAACTACTTTTCATAATGTCCCTCCTAAACCCATTTTACAACTTGAAGTACCCATCCTTTTCACTCAAAACTTCACTTTACAGCTTTTTGTATATCTCAGCACCAAGCAATACTTTTCAAAAGGCATTTCAGAGAAATTTCTTTTCTTAATGTCCCTCCTAAGCCCATTTTACAACTTGAAGTAACCATCTTTTTCACCCACAACTTTACTTTACAGCTTTTTGGATACCTCAACACCAAGCAATACTTTTCAAAAGGCATTTCAGAACAAGTTCTTTTCTTAATGTCCCACCAAGACCCAATTTACAACTTGAAGTACCCATCCTTTTCACCCACAACTTTGCTTTACAGCTTTTTGGATACCTCAACACCAAGAAATACCTTTCAAAAGACATTTCAGAGCAAGTTCTTTTCTTTAATGTCCCTTCTAAACCAATTTTACAAGTTGAAGCATCGATCCTTTTCACCCACAACTGTACTTTACAGATTTTTGGATACCTCAACACCAATCAATACTTTTCAAAGGCATTTCAGAACAAGTTCCTTTCTTAATGTCCTTCCTAAACCAATTTTACAACTTGAAGCACCCATCCTTTTCACCCACAACTGTACTTTTCCGCTTTTTGGATACCTCAACACCAAGCAATACCTTTCAAAAGGCATTTCAGAGCAAGTTCTTTTCTTAAAGTCCCTTCTAAACCCATTTTACAACTTGAAGTACCCATCCTTTTCACCCACAACTTTACTTTACAGCTTTTTGGATACCTCAACACCAAGCAATACTTTTCAAAAGGTATTTCAGAGCAAGTTCCTTTCTTAATGTCCCTTCTAAACCAATTCCATCCTTTTCACCCAAAACTTTACTTTACAGTTTTTTGGATATATCAACACCAAGTAATACTTTTCAAAAGGTATTTCAGAGCAAGTTCTTTTCTTAGTGTCCCTCCTAAACCCATTTTACATCTTGAAGTACCCATCCTTTTCACCCAAAACTTTACTTTACAGCTTTTTGGATACCTCAACACCAAGCAATACTTTTCAAAAGGCATTTCAGTGCAATTTCTTTTTTAATGTCCCTCCTAAACCCATTTTACAACTTGAAGTAGCCATCCTTTTCACCCACAACTTTACTTTACAGCTTTTTGGATACCTCAAAACCAAGCAATACTTTCAAAAGGCATTTCAGAGCAAGTTCCTTTCTTAATGTCCCTCCTAAACCCATTTTACAACTTGAAGAACCCATCCTTTTCACCCACAACTTTACTTTATAGCTTTTTGGATACCTCAACACCGAGCAATACTTTCAAAAGGCATTTCAGAGCAAGTTCTTTTGTTAATGTCCCTCCTAAACCCATTTTACAAGTTGAAGTACCCATCCTTTTCACCCACAACTGTACTTTAAAGCTTTTTGGATATCTCAACACCAAGCAATACCTTTCAAAAGGCATTTCAGAGCAAGTTCTTTTCTTAATGTCCCATCTAAACCCATTTTACAACTTGAAATACCCATCCTTTTCACCCAGAACTTTACTTTACAGCTTTTTGGATATCTCAACACCAAGCAATACTTTTCAAAAGGCATTTCAGAGCAAGTTCTTTTCTTAATGTCCCTTCTAAACCAATTCCATCCTTTTCACCCAAAACTTTACTTTACAGCTTTTTGGATATATCAACACCAAGCAATACTTTTCAAAAGGCATTTCAGAACAAGTTCTTTTCTTAATGTCCCTCCTAAACCCATTTTACAACTTGAAGTACCCATCCTTTTCACCAAAACTTTACTTTAAAGCTTTTTGGATTCCTCAACACCAAGCAATACTTTTCAAAAGGCATTTCAGAACAAGTTCTTTTCTTAATGTCCCTCCTAAAACCATTTTACAACTTGAAGTACCCATCCTTTTCACCCACAACTTTTCTTTACAGCTTTTTGGATACCTCAACACCATGCAATACTTTCAAAAGGCATTTCAGAGCAACTTCCTTTCTTAATGTCCCTCCTAAACCCATTTTACAACTTGAAGTACCCATCCTTTTCATCCACAACTTTACTTTACAGCTTATTGGATACCTCAACACCAAGCAATACTTTCAAAAGGCATTTCAGAGCAACTTCTTTTCTTAATGTCCCTCCTAAACCCATTTTACAACTTGAAGAACCCAAGCTTTTCACCCATAACTTTACTTTACAGCTTTTTGGATACCTCAACACCAAGCAATACTTTCAAAAGGCATTTCAGAGCAATTTCTTTTCTTAATGTCCCTCCTAAACCCATTTTACAAGTTGAAGCATCCATCCTTTTCCCCCACAACTGTACTTTTAAGCTTTTTGGATATCTCAACACCAAGCAATACCTTTCAAAAGGCATTTCAGAGCAAGTTCTTTTCTTAATGTCCCTACTAAACCAATTTTACAACTTTAAGTACCCACCCTTGTCACCCACAACTTTACTTTACAGCTTTTTGGTTCCCTAAACACCAAGCAATACCTTTCAAAAGGCATTTCAGAGCAAGTTCCTTTCTTGATGTCGCTCCTAAACCAATTTTACAACTTGAAGTACCCCTCTTTTTCACCCACAACATTACTTTACAGCTTGTTGGATACCTCAACACCAAGCAATACTTTCAAAAGGCATTTCAGAGCAAGTTCTTTTCTTAATATTCCTCCTAAACCCATTTTACAACTTGAAGTATCCATCCTTTTCACCCACAACTTTACTTTACAGCTTGTTGGATACCTCAACACCAAGCAATACTTTAAAAAGGCATTTCAGAGCAAGTTATTTTCTTAATATCCCCCCAAAACCAATTTTACAACTTGAAGCACCCATTCTTTTCACCCACAACTTTACTTTACAGCTTTTTGGATAACTCAACACCAAGCAATACTTTTCAAAAGGCATTTCAGAGAAACGTCTTTTCTTAATGTCCCTCCTAAACCCATTTAACAACTTGAAGCAACCATCCTTTTCACCCACAACTTTACTTTACAGCTTTTTGGATATCTCAACACCAAGCAATACTTTTCAAAAGGCATTTCAGAACAAGTTCCTTTCTTAATGTCCCTTCTAAACCAATTTTACAAGTTGAAGCACCCATTCTTTTCACCCACAACTTTACTTTACATCTTTTTGGATATCTCAACACCAAGCAATACATTTCAAAAAGCATTTCAGAGCAAGTTCTTTTCTTAATATCCCTCCTAAACCCATTTTACAACTTGAAGAATCCATCCTTTTCACCCACAACTTTACTTTACAGCTTTTTAGATATCTCAAAACCAATCAAGACCTTTCAAAAGGCATTTCAGAGCAAGTTCATTTCTTAATGTCCCTTCTAAACCAATTTTACAAGTTGAAGCATCCATCCTTTTCACCCAAAACTTTACTTTACAGCTTTTTGGATACCTCAACACCAAGCAATACCTTTCAAAAGGCATTTCAGAGCAAGTTCTTTTATTAATGTCCCTGCTAAACCAATTTTACAAGTTGAGAATCCATCCTTTTCACCTAAAACTGTACTTTACAGCTTTTTTGATTCCTCAACACCAAGCAATACTTTTCAAAATGCATTTCAGATCAAGTTCCTTTTCTTACTGTCCCTCCTAATCCCATTTTACAATTTGAAGGAGCCATCCTTTTCACCCAAAACTTTACTTTAAAGCTGTTTGAATAACTCAAAACCAAGCAATACTTTTCAATATTCATCTCAGTGCAAGTTTTTTTCTTAATGTCCCTCCTAAACCCATTTTACAAGTTGAAGCATCCATCCTTTTCACACACAACTTTACTTTACAGCTTTTTGGATACCTCAACACCAAGCAATACTTTTCAAAAGGCATTTCAGAGCAAGTTCTTTTCTTAGTGTCCCTCCTAAACCCATTTTACAAGTTGAAGTACGCATCCTTTTCACCCAAAACATTACTTTACCGCTTTTTGAATACCTCAACACCAAGCAATACTTTTCAAAAGGCATTTCAGAGCAAGTTCTTTTCTTAATGTCCCTGCTAAACCCATTTTAAACCTTGGAGCAACCATCGTTTTCACCCACGACTTTATTTTACAGCTTTGTTGATACCTCAACACCAAGCTATACTTTTCAAAAGGCATTTCAGAACAAGTTCTTTTCTTAAGGTCCCGCCTAAACCCATTTTACAACTTGAAGTACCCATCCGTTTCACCCACAATTTTACTTTACAGCTTTTTGGATACCTCAACACCAAGCAATTCTTTTAAAAAGGTACTTCAGAGCAAGTTGCTATCATAATGTCCCGCCTAAAACCATTTTACAAGTTGAAGTATCCATCTTTTTCATCCACAATTTTACTTTACAACTTATTGTATAGATCACCACCATGCAATACCTTTCAAAAGGCATTTCAGAGCACGTTCTTTTCATAATGTCCCTCCTAAACCCATTTTACAACTTTAAGAACCCATCCTTTTCATCCACAACTTTACTTTATAGCTTTTTGGATACCTCAACACCGAGCAATACTTACAAAAGGCATTTCAGAGCAACTTCTTTTATTAATGTCCCTCCTAAACCCATTGTACAACTTGAAGAACCCAAGCTTTTCATCCACAACTTTACTTTACAGCTTTTTGGATACCTCAACACCAAGCAATACTTTCAAAAGACATTTCAGAGCCGTCCAAAATGTCCCTCCTAAACCCATTTTACAAGTTGAAGTACCCATATTTTTCACCGAAAACTTTACTTTTAAGCTTTTTGGATACCTCAACACCAAGCAATACCTTTCAAAAGGCATTTCAGAGCAAGTTCTTTTCTTAATGTCCCTACTAAACCAATTTTACAACTTTAAGTACCCATCCTTTTCACCCACAACTTTACTTTACAGCTTTTTGGTTCCCTCAACACCAAGCAATACCTTTCAAAAGGCATTTCAGAGCAAGTTCCTTTCTTAATGTCGCTCCTAAACCAATTTTACAACTTGAAGTACCCCTCTTTTTCACCCACAACTTTACTTTACGGCTTGTTGGATACCTCAACACCAAGCAATACTTTCAAAAGGCATTTCAGAGCAAGTTCTTTTCTTAATATCCCTCCTAAACCCATTTTACAACTTGAAGTAGCCATCATTTTCACCCAAAACTTTACTTTACAGCTTTTTGAATACCTCAACACCAAGCAATACTTTTCAAAAGGCATTTCAGAGCAAGTTCTTTTCTTAATGTCCCTCCTAAACCCATTTTATAACTTGAAGTACCCATCCTTTTCACCCACAACTTTACTTTACAGTTTTTTGGATATCTCAACACCAAGCAATACCTTTCAAAAGGCATTTCAGAGCAAATTCTTTTCTGAATGTCCCTTCTAAACCAATTTTACAAGTTGAAGCATCCATCCTTTTCACCCAAAACTTTACTTTACAGCTTTTTGGATTCCTCAACACCAAGCAATACATTTCAAAAGGCATTTCAGAGCAAGTTCTTTTCTTAATGTCCCTTCTAAACCAATTTTACAAGTTGAAGAATCCATCCTTTTCACCCAGAACTTTACTTTACAGCTTTTTGGATACCTCAACACCAAGCAATGCTTTTCAAAAGGAATTTCAGAGCAAGTTCCTTTCTTAATGTCCCTCCTAAACCCATTTTACAACTTGAAGTACCCATCCTTTTCACCCACAACTTTACTTTACAGCTTTTTGGATATCTCAACACCAAGCAATACCTTTCAAAAGGCATTTCAGAGCAAGTTCTTTTCTTAATGTCCCTCCTAAACCCATTTTACAACTTGAAGTACCCATTCTTTTCACCCACAACTTTACTTTACAGCTTTTTGGATACCTCAACACCAAGCAATACCTTTCAAAAGGCATTTCAGAGCAAGTTCTTTTCTTAATCTCCCTTCTAAACCAATTTTACAACTTGAAGCATCCATCCTTTTCACCCAAAACTTTACTTTACAGCTTTTTGGATTCCTCAACACCAAGCAATACCTTTCAAAAGGCATTTCAGAGCAAGTTCTTTTCTTAATGTCCCTCCTAAACCAATGTTACAAGTTGAAGCATCCATCTTTTTCACCCACAACTTTACTTTACAGCTTTTTGGATTCCTCAACCTCAAGCAATACCTTTCAAAAGGCATTTCAGAGCAAGTTCCTATCTCAACGTCCCTCTTACACCCATTTTATAACTTGAAGTACCCACCCGTTTCACCAACAACTTTACTTTACAGCTTTTTAGATACCTCAAAACCAAGCAAGACTTTTCAAAAGGCATTTCAGAGCAAGTTCTTTTCTTAATATCCCTACTAAGCCAATTTTACAACTTTAAGTACCCATCCTTGTCACCCACAACTTTACTTTACAGCTTTTTGGTTCCCTCAACACCAAGCAATACCTTTCAAAAGGCATTTCAGAGCAAGTTCCTTTCTTGATGTCGCTCCTAAACCAATTTTACAACTTGAAGTACCCCTCTTTTTCACCCACAACTTTACTTTACAGCTTGTTGGATACCTCAACACCAAGCAATACTTTCAAAAGGCATTTCAGAGCAAGTTCTTTTCTTAATATTCCTCCTAAACCCATTTTACAACTTGAAGTATCCATCCTTTTCACCCACAACTTTACTTTACAGCTTGTTGGATACCTCAACACCAAGCAATACTTTCAAAAGGCATTTCAGAGCAAGTTCTTTTCTTAATATCACTCCTAAACCCATTTTACAACTTGAAGTATCCATCCTTTTCAACCACTACTTTACTTTACAGCTTTTTGGATACCTCAACACCATGAAATACTTTCAAAAGACATTTCAGAACAAGTTCCTTTCTTAATGTCCCTCCTACACCAATTTTACAACTTGAAGCATCCATCCTTTTCACCCACACCTTTACAGTACTGCTTTTTTGTTAACTCAATACCAAGCAATACTTTTCAAAAGGCATTTCTGAACAAGTTCGTTTATTAATCTCCATACTATGCCCATTTTATAAGTTGAAGTATCAATCATTTTCAACCACCACTTTACTTTACCGCTTTTTGGATACCTCAACACCAAGCAATACTTTTCAAAAGGCATTTCAGAGCAAGTTCCTTTCATAATGTCCGTCCTAAACCAATTTTACAAGTTGAAGCAGCCATCCTTTTCAACCACAACTTTACTTTACAGCTTTTTGGATATCTCAACACCAAGCAATTCTTTTCAAAAGTCATTTCAGAGCAAGTTCTTTTCTTAATTTCCCTGCTAAACCCATTTTACAACTTCAAGAATCCATCCTTGTCACTTAAGACTTTACTTTATAGATTTTTTGATACCTCAACACCAAGCAATACCTTTCAAAAGGCATTTCAGAACAATTTCTTTTCTTAATGTCCCTACTAAACCAATTTTACAAGTTGAGCATCCATCCTTTTCACCCACAACTTTACTTTACAGCTTTTTGGATTCCTCAACACCAAGCAATACATTTCAAAAGGCATTTCAGAGCAAGTTCTTTTCTTACTGTCCCTCCTAAACCAATTTTACAAGTTGAAGGACCCATCCTTTTCACCCACAACATTACTTTACAGCTTTTTGGATATCTCAACACCAAGCAATACTTTTCAAAAGGCATTTCAGAGCAAATTCTTTTCATAATGTCCCTCCTAAACCCATTTTACAAGTTGAAGCATCCATCCTTTTCACCCACAACTTTACTTTACAGCTTTTTGGATACCTCAACACCAAGCAATACTTTTCAAAAGGCATTTCAGAGCAAGTTCATTTCTTATTGTCCCTCCTAAACCCATTTTAAAACTTGAGGTACCCATCCTTTTCACCCACAACTTTACTTTACAGCTTTTTGGATACCTCAACACCAAGCAATACTTTTCAAAAGGCATTTCAGAGCAAGTTCTTTTCTTAATGTCCCTTCTAAACCAATTTTACACGTTGAAGCATCCATCGTTTTCACCCACAACTTTATTTTACAGCTTTTTGGATACCTCAACAAAAAGCAATACTTTTAAAAAGGCATTTCAGAACAAGTTCCTTTCTTAATGTCCCTCCTAAACCCATTTTACATCTTGAAGTACCCATCCTTTTCAACCACAACTTTACTTTACAGCTTTTTGGATATCTCAACACCAAGCAATACTTTTCAAAAGGCATTCCAGAGCAAGTTGTTTTCTTAATGTCCCTCCTAAACCCATTTTACAACTTGAAGTACCCATCATTTTCACCCACAACTTTACTTTACAGCTTTTTGGATACCTCAACACAAAGAACTACTTTCAAAAGGCATTTCAGAGCAACTTCATTTCTTAATGTCCCTCCTAAACCCATTTTACAACTTGAAGTACCCATCCTTTTCACCCACAACTTTACTTTATAGCTTTTTGGATACCTCAACACCAAGCAATACTTTCAAAAGGCATTTCAGAGCAACTTCTTTTCTTAATGTCCCTCCTAAACCCATTGTACAACTTGAAGAACCCAAGCTTTTCACCCACAACTTTACTTTACAGCTTTTTGGATACCTCATCACCAAGCAATACTTTCAAAAGACATTTCAGAGCAAGTTAGTTTCTTAATATCCCTCCTAAACCCATTTTACAAGTTGAAGTACCCATCCTTTTCACCCACAACTGTACTTTTAAGCTTCTTGGATATCTCAACACCAAGCAATACCTTTCAAAAGGCATTTCAGAGCAAGTTCTTTTCTTAATGTCCCTTCTAAACGAATTTTACAAATTTAAGTACCCATCCTTGTCACCCACAACTTTACTTTACAGCTTTTTGGTTCCCTCAACACCAAGCGATACCTTTCAAAAGACATTTCAGAGCAAGTTCCTTTCTTAATATCGCTCCTAAACCAATTTTACAACTTGAAGTACCCCTCTTTTTCACCCACAACATTACTTTACAGCTTGTTGGATACTTCAACACCAAGCAATACTTTCAAAAGGCATTTCAGAGCAAGTTCTTTTCTTAATATTCCTCCTAAACCCATTTTACAACTTGAAGTATCCATCCTTTTCACCCACAACTTTACTTTACAGCTTTTTGGATACCTCAACACCAAGCAATACTTTCAAAAGGCATTTCAGAGCAAGTTTTTTTCTTAATATCCCTCCTAAACCCATTTTACAACTTGAAGTATCCATCCTTTTCACCCAAAACTTTACTTTACAGCTTTTTGGATACCTCAACACCAAGCAATACTTTCAAAAGTCATTTCAGAGCAAGTTCTTTTCTGATTTTACCTCCTAAACCCATTTTACAACTTGAAGCATACATCCTTTTCATCCAAAACTTTACTTTACATCTTTTTGGATATCTCAACACCAAGCAATACCTTTCAAAAGACATTTCAGAACAACTTCCTTTCATAATTTCCCTTCTAAACCAATTTTACAAGTTGAAGCATCCATCCTTTTCAACCACAACTTTAATTTACAGCTTTTTGGATTCCTCAACACCAAGCAATACCTTTCAAAAGGCATTTCAGAGCAAGTTCTTTTCTTAATGTCCCTCCTAAACCCATTTTACAACTTGAAGTACCCATCCTTTTCACCCACAACTTTACTTTACAGCTTTTTGGATACCTCAACACCAAGCAATACCTTTCAAAAGGCATTTCAGAGCAAGTTCTTTTCTTAATGTCCCTTCTAAACCAATTTTACAAGTTGAAGCATCCATCCTTTCCACCCACAACTTTACTTTACAGCTTTTTGGATTCCTCAACACCAAGCAATACCTTTCAAAAGGCATTTCAGAGCAAGTTCTTTTCTTAATGTCCCTACTAAACCAATTTTACAAGTTGAGCATCCATCCTTTTCACCCACAACTTTACTTTACAGCTTTTTGAAGTCCTCAACACCAAGCAATACTTATCAAAAGGCATTTCAGAGCAGGTTCTTTTCTTAATGTCCCTCCTAAACCCATTTTACAACTTGAAGTACCCATCCTTTTCACCCACAACTTTACTTTACAGCTTTTTGAATACCTCAACACCAAGCAATACTTTTCAAAAGGCATTTCAGAGCAAATTCTTCTCATAATGTCCATTCTAAACCCATTTTACAACTTGAAGCACCCATCCTCTTCACACACAACTTTACTTTATAGCTTTTTGGATAACTCAACACCAAGCAATACATTTAAAAATGCATTTCAGAGCAAGTTCCTTTCTTAATGGCCCTCCTAAGCCCATTTTATAACTATAAGCAACCAACCTTGTCAACCACAACATTAAGTTACCGCTTTTTGGATACCTCAACACCAAGCAATATTTTTCAAAAGGCATCTCAGAGCAAGTTCTTTTCTTAATATCACTGCTAAACCAATTTTACAATTTGGAGAATCCATCCTTTTCACACACAACTTTACTTTACAGCTTTTTGAATACCTCAACACCAAGCAATACTTTTAAAAGGGCATTTCAGAGCAAGGTCTTTTCTTACTGTCCCTCTTAAACCCATTTTACAACTTGAAGTACACATCCTTTTCAACCCACAACATTACTTTACAGCTTTTTGGATATCTCAACACCAAGCAATACTTTTCAAAAGGTATTTCAGAGCAAGTTCTTTTCATAATGTCCCTCCTAAACCCATTTTACAACTTGAAGTACCCATCCTTTTTACCCACAACTTTACTTTACAGATTTTTGGATATGTTCTCTAAAGTTGATTCTGATGTTTGTAACGCTCTATGTCTTAGCGCTGTAGAAATATTTAAAAAAGCTTCTAAAGTAAAATTTTGGACATTTTGAGTTTGGGGGGAAGGGGGATTTCGAAAACATCTTCTTATGACATAAATTGTCCTCTAAAGTCGATTCTGTTATTGGTAGCGCTCTATCTATGAGTGCTTTAGAAATAGTTCAGCTGTTAAAAGTTGGGATGGCGTGCGCCACTATGAAATTTATACATAAAGGCGGTAAAAGTTGAGAGGCTTGGTTAGGTTATATTAGACAAGACTAGTAACTTACATTAGGTTAAGTGGCGCACGCCACAATGAAATTTATACATAAAGCCAGTTAAAGTTAGGATGGCGCGCGCCACTATGAAATTTATACATAAAGCCAGTAAAAGTTGGGAAGGTTAGGTTAGGCTAGGTCAGGCTAGATTAGGTTAGGTTAGGTCAGGCTATATTAGGTTAGGCTAGGTTAGGTCAGGCTATATTAGGTTAGGCTAGGTTAAGTGGCATGCGCCACTTAACCTAGCCTAATCTAGCCTGACCTAACCTAACTTAAACTAATCTAGTCTGACCTAGCCTAACCTAACCTTCCCAACTTTTACTGGCTTTATGTATAAATTTCATAGTAGTGCGCGCCACCCCAACTTTTACCGGCTTTATGTATAAATTTCATAGTGGCGCACCCCACATCTTTCACCGGCGTAAATATTTGTAAAGCGCTAAGAGATAGAGTGCTACAAATCTCAGAATCGACTTTACAGTACAATTTGTCATGGGAATATGTTTTTGAAATCCCCCTTCGACCTAAATTCAAAATTTTCCAAAGTTTTACTCTAGATGCTTTTTTAAATATTTATAAAGCGCTAAGACATAGAGCGTTACAAACATCAGAATCAACTTTAGAGGACATATCCAAAAAGCTGTAAAGTAAAGTTGTGGGTGAAAAGGATGGATACTGCAAGTTGTAAAATGGGTTTAAGAGGGACATTAAGAAAAGAACTAGCTCTGAAATGCCTTTTGAAAAGTATTGCTTGGTGTTGATATATCCAAAAAGCTGTAAAGTAAAGTTTTGGGTGAAAAGGATGGGTACTTCAAGTTGTAAAATTGGTTTAAGAGGGACATTGAGAAAGGAAATTGTTCTGAAATGCCTTTTGAAAAGTATTGCTTGGTGTTGAGGTATCCAAAAAGCTGTAAAGTAAAGTTGTGGGTGAAAAGGATGGATGCTTCAACTTGTAAAATTGGTTTAGAAGGGACATAAAGAAAGGAAGTTGCTCTGAAATGCCTTTTCAAAAGTATTTCTCGGTGTTGAGATATCCAAAAAGCTGTAAAGTAAAGTTGTTGGTGAAAAGGGTGGGTACTTCAAGTTGTAAAAAGGGTTTAGGAGGGACATTAAGAAAAGAACTTGCTCTGAGATGCCTTTTGATAAGTATTGCTTGGTGTTGAGATATCCAAAAAGCTGTAAAGTGAAGTTATGGGTGAAAAGAATGGATGCTTCAACATGTAAAATGGGTTTAGAAGGGACATTATGAAAGGAACTTGCTCTGAGATGCCTTTTGATAGGTCATGCTTGGTTTTTAGGTATCTAAAAAGCGGTAAAGTAAAGTTGTTGGTGAAACGGGTGGGTATTTCAACTTATAAAATAAGTTTAGGAGGGACATTAAGATAGGAACTTGCTCTGAGATGCCTTTTGAAAATTATTGCTTGGTGTTGAGGTATCCAAAAAGCTTTAAAGTAAAGTTGTGGGTGAAAAGGATGGGTACTTCAAGTTGTAAAATGGGCTTAGGAGGGACATTAAGAAAGGAACTTGCTCTGAAATGCCTTTTGAAAAGTATTGCTTGGTGTTGAGGTATCCAAAAAGCTGTAAAGTAAAGTTATGGGTGAAAAGGATGCATGCTTCAACTTGTAAAATGGGTTTAGGAGGGACATTATGAAAAGAAGTTGCTCTGAAATGTCTTTTGAAAGGTATTGCTTGGTGTTGAGGTATCCAAAAAAGTAAAGTTGTGGGTGAAAAAGGATGGGTACTTCAATTTATAAAATGGGTTTAGGAGGGATATTATGAAAAGAACTTGCTCTGAAATGCCTTTTGAAATGTATTTCTTGGTGTTGAGGTATCCAAAAAGCTGTAAAGTAAAGTTGTGGGTGAAAAGGATGGGTACTTCAAGTTGTAAAATGTGTTTAGGAGGGACATTAAGAAAAGAACTTGCTCTGAAATGCCTTTTGAAAGGTATTGTTTGGTGTTGAGGTATCCAAAAAGCTGTAAAGTAAAGTTGTGGGTGAAAAGGATGGATGCTTCAACTTTTAAAATTGGTTTAGAAGGGACATTAAGAAAGAACTTCCCCAAACACATCCAATCAAAATGTTGAGATAGTCATTTTGTTCTACGTAGTTGATTTCCAATACAAATTATGTTTTGGAGGAGGACACTCCCCCCACATCCCTCAGGGCATGGGTTGTAAGTGTTGCCCTTGGGGCATATAAGGTTTTGACAGAGCTTTGTCATTGAAACTTCAAAAAGGACTCATTCTATTGGAAACTTTTAATAGTCAATTTAATAGTGCCCTTTTTAATAGTCAAAAGTGAATGGAGAGCAACTAACCTCCCTCTCAAGCCCACCTTTTCCCCAAACACATCCAATCAAAAGTTTGAGATAGCCATTTTATTCAATGTAGTTGTAAATTCTGAAAATTACGTCTTTGAGGATGACAACATTGCCCCCCCCCCCCCTCCAGAGCCTTCGGGACAAGGGTTGTAAGTTATGCCCTGGGGGTATATAAGGGTTTTATAGAAAGCGTTGTCTTAAAAACTTTAAAAAGGGCTACTTCGATTGGAAATTTAAATGGCTAGTTCCCTTTTTAATCGTCGAAAGTTATTGGAAGGAACACCCCTTCCACGCCCACCATATCTCCACACACACCCAATTAAAATTTTGAGATAGCCATTTTGTTCAACGTAGTTGAAAGTTCTGGAAATTTTGTCTTTGAGCAGGACATTCCCCCCACAGTCTTCAGGGCAAGGGTTATAAGGTATGTCCTGGGGGCATATATGGTTCTTATTGAAGGAGTACTCGTATAAATTTCAGAGAGGGCTGATTTTATTAGAAATTGAAAGTTCTAGTTCACTTTTTAAGCGACAAAAGATATCGGAGGGTAACCAGCCCCCCCCCCCCCGAAACCCTTTTTCCTAAATGCATCCAATAAAAGTTTTGAGACAGCTATTTTGTTAAAAATAGTTCAAAGATCATATAACAAAAACTCCGATGTCGACACAACCCCCCAGGGCCCGGGGGCAGGTGCTGAAAGTTATGCCCTGGAGGCATTTGTGGGTCTTATGGAAGGGATGCTCGTATAAGCTTCAAGGGCTCATTTGATTGGAAATTGAAAGTTCTAGTTCAGTTTTTGAGAACCAAAAGAGATTGGAGGGCAACTAACCCCCCCAGGCCCCTTTTTCCCCAAATGCATCCGATAAAAATTTTGGGATAGCCATTAAGGTTAAAACTGTTCAAAAGTCAGATAACAAAAACTCAGGTGTCAACGCAACCCGCCAGGGCCCGGGGGCAGACGATTGAAGTTATGCCCTTGGAAATATAGGGTTCTTATGGAAGGGATGCTCGTACAAGTTTTCAGAGAGGGCTCATTTGATTGGAAATTTAAAGTCCGAGCGCACTTTTAATAGTCAAAAGATATCCGAGGGCAACTAGACCCCCATCCCCCCACGCCTTCTTGTTCCGAACCCACCTGATGAAAACTTTGAGATAGAAATTTTGTTAAAAATAGTTCAAAGGTCGGATAAGAAAAACTTCGTGTCAATGCAACACCCCAGGGGCCCAGGTGAAGGCGTTCTAAGTTATGCCCTAAAGGCATTTATGGTTCTTATGAAAGGGATGCTCGTATGAACTTCATAGAGGTCTCATTTGATTGGAAATTGAAAGTTCTAGTTCACTTTTTAAGAAAGTTAAGGGCAACCACCCCCCTCCCCACGCCCTTTTCCTAGCCGATCCGCTACAAATTTTGAAATAGCTAATTTTTTGTAAATTGTTCAAAAATTAGATAACAAAAACTCCGGTGTCAAATCAACCCAGGGTCCAGTGGGTAGGCGTTGTAAGTGTTTTTCTGGGGGCGTATATGGTTCTTATGAGAGTGATGCTCGTATAAACTTCAGAGAGGGCTCATTTGATTGAAAATTGAAAGTTCTAGTTCACTTTTTAAGAGTCAAAAGATATCCGAGGGAAACAAGCAACCCCCTCCCCCAACTCCCTAAATGCATCATATAAAAATTTTGAGATCGACATTTTCTTACAAATAGTTCAAAGTTCAGATAACAAAAACTCCGGTGTGGACACAGCCTCCCAGGGCCCGGTAGTAGGCGTTGTAGGTTATGCCCTGGGGGCATATATGGTTGTTATGGAAGGGATGCTCGTATAAACTTCATAGAGGGCTCACTTGAATAGAAATTGAAAGTTGTAATTCACTTCTTAAGAGTCAAAAGTGATCAGAAGGCAGCTAGTTGCCCCCCATACTCCATTTATTTTTTCCCAGAGGCATTTCATATAGAAGGGGTCGTCGTATAAACTTCAAAGGGGGCTCTTGATTGGAAATCTAGAGTTTTGGTGAACTTTTTAAGAGTCAAAAGTAATCAAAGGCCAACTATCCCCCCCCCCCCCAAAGCCCCTTTTCCCCAAATAAATCTGATAAAAATTTTTAGGTAGCCAGTTTGTTAAAAATAGTTAAAAGATCATATAAAAAAACTCCTTTACGTGTGGCCATTTAGTTAAAAATAGCTCAAAGGTCAGATAAGAAAAACTCCTTTGTCGACGCAAACAACCAGGGCCCGGGGAAGGCGTTGAAAGTATTGCTCTGGGGCATATATGGTTCTTATGGAAGGTATGCCCGTATAAACTTTGGAGGGGACTCATTTGATTGGAAATTGAAAGTTCTGGTTCACTTTTTAATGGTCAAAAGATATTGCAACTAGGGTGACTAGCCCTCCCTCCATGCAGTTTTTTCCTCAAATCCATCCGATAAGAACTTTGAGATAGGCATTTTTTTAATAGTTCAAAGATCATATAATGAAAACTCCGGAGGTGACGCAACCCCCCAGGGCCAGGGGGCAGGCGCTGTAAATAATGCGCTGGGGGCATATACAGCTGTTGTGGAAGGGATGCTCGTATAAACTTCAGGGAGGGTTCATTTGATTGGAAATTGAAAGTTCTAATTTCACTTGAAGGGCAATTAGCCCCCCCCCCACGCCCTTTTTCCCAAAACCCATCCGATAAAAAAATTTAAATGTCTATTTTGTTAAAAATAGTTCAAACATGCAAATCAAGCTTGAAAAAAACAAAAATCACAACGAACAAGAACCTGGGGGCATATAAGAAGAAAGCGTTGTCGTAGAAACTTCAAAAAAGGTTCGTTCGATTGGAAATTCAAAGGGCTAGTCCCCTTTTAAATATTCGAAAGTGATTACAGGGCAACTAATCCCCCTTTCACGCCCACCTTTTCCCCAAACACATCCAATCAAAATTATTAGCTATTATGCTCAACGTAGTCGAAACTGTAGGAAATTAGGTTTTTGAGGATGACACCCTCCCCCTTACAGCCCTCAGGGCAAGGGTTGTAAGTTATGCCCTGGGGCATATAAGTTTTTTTTTTATAGAAAGTGTTGTCGTAGAGACTTCAAAAAGGGCTCATTTGATTGGAAATTGAAATTGCTAGTGCCTTTTTTAATAGTCGGAAGTAATTGAAAGGCAACTAACACCCTTCCACGCCCACAATTTATCTAAACACATGCAATCAAATTTTTGAGACAGCCATCTTGTTCAAATTAATTGAAAGGTCCGGAAATTATATCTAAGAGGATGACACTTCCCCCTTAGCCCTCAGGGTAAGGGTTGTGAGTTATGCCCTGAGGGCATATAAGGTTTTTATTGAAAGCTTTGGCTTAGAAACTCGAAAAGGGCTCATTCAAATGATTGGAACACATCTAATCAAATTTTTATATAGCCATTTTGTTCAACGTAGTTAAATGTTTTAGAAGTTAGGTCTTTGAGGATGATAGCCCCCTCAGAGCCTTCAGGGCAATGGTTGTAAGTCATGCCCTGGGGGCATATAAGGTTTTAATAGATAGCAATGTTGTAGAAACTTCAAAAAGGGTTCATTCAATTGGAAATTAGAAGGGTTTTTAATAGTCGAAAGTGATTGGAGGGCAAGTAACCCCCCCTTCTCTCACGCCCACCATTTCCTCAAACACATCCAATCAAAATTTTTAGATAGCCCTTTTGTGCAACGTAGTTTAAGGTCCGGAAATTATCTCTTTGAGGATGATAACCCCCTCACAGCCCTCATGTTAAGGGTTGTAAGCTATGCCCTGGGGCATATCAGGTTCTTATAGAAAGTGTTGTCGCAGAAACTTCAAAAAGGCCTCACTCGATTGGAAATTGAAAGGACTAGTGTCCTCTTTAAGTTATTCCCTGGGAGCATATCAGGTTCTTATAGACAGTGATGTTGTAGAAACTTCAAAAAGGGCTCATTCAATAGGAAATTGAAACGGCTAGTCCCCTTTTTAATAGTCGAAAGTGATTGGATCGCAAGTAATCTCTCTAACCACCATTTCCCCAAACACATCCAATCAAAATTTTGAGATAGCCATTTTGTTCAACGTAGTTGAAAGGTCTGGGAATTATGTCTTTGAGGATGATAACCCCTCACAGCCCTCAGGTCAAGGGTTGTAAGTTGTTCATGGGGCATGTCAGGTTCTTATAGAAATTGTTGTCGTAGAAACTTCAAAAAGGGCTCATTCGATTGGAAGTTGAAAGGGCTAGTGCCCTCTTAAATAGTCGGAAGTGATTGGAGGGCAACTAACCCCCCTCTCACGCCCATCATTTCCCCAAACACATTCAATTAAAATTTTGAGATGAAAATTGTCTTCAGCGTAGTTGAAAGTTCTGGAAATTAGGTCTTTGAGGATGACAACCCCCCAGCCCTCAGGGCAAGGGTTGAAAGTTGTGCCCTGGGGGCATACAAAGTTTTTATAGAAAGTGCCGTCGTAGAAACTTCAAAAGATCTCATTCGATTGGACAATGAAAGGGCTAGTGCCGTTTTTAATAGTTGAAATTGATTGGAGAGCAACTAACGCCCCTCTCACGCCCACCATTTCCCCAAACACATCCAATTTAAATTGTGAGATAGCCATTTTTGTTTAACATAGTTCAAAGTTCTGGAAATTAGATCTTTGAGGATGACAACCCCCTCACCGCCCTCGGGCCAAGGGTTAATTTATGCCCTGGGGGCATATAAAGTGTTTATAGAAAGCGTTGTCGTAGAAACTCAAAAAGGGCTCATTGGATTTCAAATTGAAAGGGCTAGTTCCCTTTTTAATAGTCGAAAGTGTTTGGAACGGTTGACATTTTTATAGTAAAGATCGATGTGGGTACAGTGTATTATTTTCTTCTTTTTTTTTTAGACCAGGGCACTTCGTATCGAAGGAGTTGTCTTAGGAACTTCGAAAAGGGCTTATTCGATTGAAAATAGAAAGGGCTAACTCCCTTTTTAATATTCGAAAGTGATTGAGGGGCATCTAGTCCCCCTCCCACGCCCACCCTACCAGTTGTCCATTATGTCTAAAAATTAAATGTTGCCTTAACATTAAATCAAAATGCACTGTCATAACGCTAATTCCCATTAAGGCATCTTAGCAGATCCCAAGAACGACTGAGGGTATTATGTTCAAACTTTCAGGGTACTTCTGCTCTTAAAATTTAACCAAATCAAAATAGCGTAAGTGTATCCAAGCTATCAAAGAAAGTAAACACATTTTTTTTTGTGAATGGTATCAAGTTTTCTTTTTCAGGTCATCTTGAGGAGGTATGAAACCAAATTAAACACTACTATTTGTGTCCAGATTTTTAAAAGGGTGTATGTTGTTAAAAATTGGTAAAATTAAAAAGAAAAAATGAAGTCTTAAAAAAACGAAAGGATTTAAAGAATTATTTTCGATTTCCCTGAAAATACTAGGTCAATGTAAAACGAACAAAAATAAATTAAAAAAACTGTTTCTACAAAATAAGTTTTTCAAAGAAAAGTAAAGAACTCCATTAAGCCAAAAATTAGCAAAAATAAAATCAAATAGTGTACCAAGCGTGAAACTACCACAAATCAGCATTGATAGACAAATGAAACCCAAAACGAACAGAAATTACAATAAATAACCGAGTCAAACTTAAAACGAGCAGAAATTAACATGAATAGGGCTCAAAACCCCTGTGCCTTCCCAAGGACAGAACATAATTTGCACTTTACTGAAAAAAAATACAAATGAATGTGCATTGTCAGTTAAATATACATATACTGATATTTAGTAATCAAAATGTTAAAATTATTTGATTTATTAAAGTTATAAAAGTAAAAACATTTATATTTTTTCAGTCAGCCACGCAGCAAAGGATTATCAGAATCCGCAAAGGTACTCCCGTTGCGCTTGGAAACACTCCAGTTCTAAGGACAGTCCCTGCCAGAACCCCTTTAAATGTGATCTATGCGGTTCGCTAAACCACCCCTGTTATACTTTTAAATGCCCTGAAGCACAAAAAGTATTGAAACAATAATTAATTATGAACTTAAGTTGGATCATGGAAAATGAATGGTGGAATTCTCGTTAAACTACCTCTGGTTGAGCAACTAATACTAGAATATGACGTGGTCTGTCTACAAGAGCACTTTCTTACAGCAGAAGGACTACAGCTTCTGGTTATCAACGACACTATCATCGTATTCAGTAATCCTGCTAAGCGTTCTGGCAGAGTTAGGCCCTTTGGTGGTGTTTCAATACTGGTGCGCACAAGTCTTAAGCCTTCCCTCTGCAAAAAGTCTGACTACTTCGTCGGTGTCCGAATCAGTGATACAGCCCTATTCTGCGTCTATATGACCACGGACTATCGTGACGATGAACCTGATGCAAGGTTCAATACCACTTGTGGACAGCTTTGTTGGGCAGTTGACGAGTGCATTACTCAAAAACTTTCTTGCATTGTCGCCAGAAACATGAACTGTAACCTGTGTTACAACAGCCCCAGAACTCAGGTTCTGGTAACTGCCTGTGAAAGTCTTTGTGTACTGGAAAATGACCCTGACTACACGTATTTGCACAACTCGGCTCTGTATCTTCCCTAGACTCAAGGCTATGCTCTGCGGATGTGAAGACAAATGAAAAATTTATAATGTGTAAATCTAAAATGGGTTCTGTGTGACTAATAAACACATTCAGCGGGATGAACGCAGCGGATGAAAGATTGCAGTTCCAACACTTAAAGTGCTAATCGGAAGGGAAAATCCACAGTGGTCCCAAAACGTTCAGTTGGCCTAGTCTTGTAGCCGGTCAAAATTCTGGTATTGGTACGAGTGAGGGTGCCCTCGCCTAGGTGTCTTGAACAGCATCAGGTTTTACACCAAGCGGAAAAGACTCTAGCTAAACACAGAATTGATAGACCAGAATTGCTAAGTGCTTGAAGATGAACCAAATGCAGTCTGGAAGTATTTTAAAAAGAATAGGAGTCCTAAGTCTTGCAAAGAAGATATTTTGCCGAATGAAAGCGATTGGAATGCATGTTTCACTGCCGAATTTTTACCCCCGAACAAGGCCAACAAGGCCCTCAAGGAAGAGTTTGAAAAAGACCTCGATTCCTCCTATCGTCAAGTGAACGAAGTATTGGGTTCGTTGTTACTATTTGTAACATCCCTCATATTCTATCTAAACTGAAAAAGAAATATTCGCGGGGTGTTGATAATATATGTGGAATGTGTCTTGCTATCGGGGTTACTGTGTGTTAAACCACCTTGTCTTGCCCCAGATTTTTTTTTGTGTTGGTGTCGTTACACCAGTTCCTAAAAAAGGGAATGATGCCAAGAACTGTTCTTCGTATCGCCCGATAACTGTTGCGCCGGTATTCTGCAAACTTATGGAAATGCTAGTTGTCAGTGACCTAAGTGAAGCGTGTTATACTCCTGATTTACAATTCGGGTTTAAGAGTGATACTAGTTGTGAGCATTGTTCATTCATGGATTGCAAACCTTCTGCTCAATGCTCATGATACTTGTCCTAGCAGATCATGATGTTCGTAGAGCATTTGACTCTGGTATTCATGCACAAATACTTACTTCTGCTTATAAACGCGGAGTTGACCATTCGGTCGTTGTTGTGTGGAAGAGCATGTATAGCAGACTGAGAGTGAAGATTAAAGTCCCTACTCGTCACGAGTGTAAGCGCCCAATTCGTTTAAAACTTACACGCAAACTTACGCCTGAGGCATGGATATGTGTGTAGGTTTTCAACGAATTGGGTTACCAAGGTCATTTGCCTATTACAATGAACTCTACATGGGTTGGTAGACATGTTTTATATTATGACATCCATTTTTTGGAGGTGAGCCAGAGAGTGAGAGCGACGGACCCTACAACTTGATTAGTTGTTGGTTTTGGATATAAGTGATGATATTCGTTGTATTTCTTGTTAGTAAGAGACGAGAGCTCAAAGAGAATAGTGTATTGGAGAGAATATTAGTGGAAGAAAAATTAGTGGTGCAATTACACTGTTGGAGATTAATGATGGAACCGACAGCAGCAGCAGCAGCGATATACGAGTACCTAATATAGCTCTGGAAATAACCGCTGGCTGTAGACTATGTCTTGAATGGGACATTATGTATGCGAGATACGTGATATCATTAAGCAAATTTAAGCAGGAGGAGCAACTATGTTTTGCTGGAAAAGTGAATATTCTCCATATAAATAAACTTCGCTCAGCATTATATGTTCTACCGAAATATATTGATGATAAAAAACTGCATCTGGTAATATTATAATTTTAATTATTTTAAATAGAACTTTTTATAAATCACTTGTATTTTTTTTTTCTTTCTATAGTATAAAATATTATATTTTATAGACTAGAAAAAGAAATTATTATTAGTCGGACTTTGAGCGTGTGATAGTTAGGAATATCAAAATGGATAGATTCGAGAAAGAGCGAATCATGAGGAATCTAGTTCTTATGGAAAAACGTTTAATTCTAGATGATGATTTTCTAGAGTTGTCTATTCAAAGGAAGATATTTTCTCGAGGAATGCTTGTCAATATAATGAAAACTGATTCTCCATCATTAGACTATTGTATAAAGCTTCTACAATGTGTTACAATTGCATTTACACAATTTATTAATGTATTTGTCAAGACACAGCAAAATGATATTGTGGATATTCTTATAAAAAGTAGTTTTGAAATTTAAGACTTTTTCTATGAGAAAGATGGTGCTCAAGGATCATATACTGCTCTCTCTCTCTATCTCGGAAAATTTTTTTTGTTGCTAGGTCCGTTTTATTGTGGTAGTGAGAGTGTCAACACATGACAAAATGTTCCATACATGTCAGTTATGTCCGTAAAATGTTCCATAGGGCATCTAGTCATCATGTGAGAATTGGACAATGATTGATGAGTATGATGAAAAGTGTAGATTCTGCAACCCGTGTAAATTGCATAGAGGATATGCTCTACAAATAAAAGGTTTTGATTCCTGTCTTGAAGAGGTTTGTGACTCTCATCCTATAGCTCATCGATGCTCCAATTGTCAGTATGATAAATGTAATCAGTGGGAGAGTACATATCCCGGTATGATTGGAAAGAATCCTAATTGCGATTTTAGTTTATTGCTACGAGATTAGTATCGTTGTGGTTTTAGATTGTTCTGGAAGGAGGACCAGGGTCAACATTTCAGCTGTTGGAACAACAAAAAAAGATAGATTCTACGTAATCATTGTGAAGAGACTGCGTGTTATGATTATAAGCCCACTGATTTTTATTTGACAGTGACGGAATGTGACTTGAACCTTGAGGACACTGTTTGTGAAATTGCTTCAAATAGGCAAATTGAAAAGAGTTTATTCTATAGAATGATTTAGAATAGTATCATTGACTATACAAAGATATATAACAAGAGTGAAGTCACACTCTACTGTAGAAAATGTGACCCTGACATTGCACTACATCAGGATCAGTACACTGTGAATTCAGATAATCTACCCGCAATAGTTTTTATCGACAAATACCTAGTAGTGGACGAAATCTAAAGAGTAGAAAAGTCGTTTTTTATCATGTATATAATTTTTTTTTATTAATAAACAAATTCACAAACATATTTAGAACATTTTATTATTATGGCACAAAAATAAAGATTAAAAAAACATGTAAGTATATTATACACAAGAAAGTCGTTAAATTGAGGTAAGTCAACGTAGATATCGAAAAACTACTTGTAGGTGGAGCCACAACATCTGAACATGAAAAAGAGTAATCCATGAAAGCCACATGCCTTAGATGCTAGATACTGTACTCTTCTTTGATTTTGAATAATGTTTACCCTCCTGATTTCGATAAAGCTGCTGATGTAAGGAACATAGAATTTATACGATAAGCCAGAATGGTAAAAAAAAGCAATAT
Source organism: Artemia sp. Qi Xiang Cuo (assembly GCF_049724085.1). Lineage (NCBI taxonomy): Eukaryota > Metazoa > Arthropoda > Branchiopoda > Anostraca > Artemiidae > Artemia > Artemia sp. Qi Xiang Cuo. The sequence continues at coordinate 51,344,519 of NC_142810.1, forward strand.
TCTTTGCTGTTTGAAAGATGTATAGCCCCTGACCGGTGGTCAATGTTAATTTACTGCTATTAAAAATGATTATGATGTAGCTAACACTTGGAATTTTTTCAATGAAGTCCTAGGGTATTTAATAGGACTTGTATTGGGACATGTATGGATCCATACTAAATACGTTGATTATTTGATTTGTGTTCATGGTGCTAGGTCTAGTAGAACACTGCCGTCGGGCGTGATTTCCCAATAGGTTTCAAATTGACTCAGTGATATTAGCATAAGACTCTAAGTCAGAGCATCTGCATATTCAGACCCTAGAGGTTTGGTTAGTGTCCTCAATAGAGTAATAACTTGTGTGACTGAACAGTCCCCCTATCTATATACAGGATTTTTTGATTAATGCTTTTCGTTTATACATTTCTAAATTAGTTGAGAGTAGTGATATCGGTAGTTCATGGTAAACTCAAATATAGTTCTAGGGTATTTTTTGTCCAATGATAGAGTTTACAGTGGAATACCATTCACTTTACACACGAGGCTAGATAGACCGAAAAAATTAAAATCAGTGGAGGATTCAGTCCAGGATTCAACGGCACTGACACTCTTCACAAAGGCCAAGGCCAATTTTGAAGGGGTTTCTCCAATGATAAATGATGAATCGGTAAAGCTACGAGAGCCGTTGGCAATGTGACATTGAGTGGTGAGTGTATGGGGGACAAGAAGTTTAATATTGTTGCCATTTGCCCTCAGCTTCTCCACTGCCAATGCAACAGAGCTTATAACCTGTTGTTCTCAGACATGGAGACTTGCCGATGTGACAATGACATTTTAATTGGGTGCTGCTGAAAGGATTTTTCTCAAAATTAAATTAGATGGGGACATGTTCAACTTTATTTCAGTCTTGATTTTTGGGGGTAGCCATTAAGATATATTGAATATCTAATGATTTAATTTTACAACTAGTTGATATTCCTGGGTGGCTGCAGTAGTCAACCCACCGTCAGTATCAACACATGCTCGATATTTATAGCCTAATGATTGTCATCTCAACTCCTTGTAAGCCTTTGGTGTAATCATCATAAATTGTATGTAGCTTGCATAGTTGGATAAATTATTGCTAGTGCTCACCAATTTTCCATTAATAAATACATTAATTTTTTTGAATAGGTTGTGTAGAATACAGTTTTCATAGGAGAGATCACCGCTGGAATTAGGAGTTATATTATCCGACATTTTCTTCACCACCACATTGAAATCGCTAAATTTTGACTATAAACCACTAACATAATCTTCATTTAAAAAAATTTGAAAGTGTTAATTTTCCGAGAGGGGTTGTTGGGGGTGAAATTATGACAGATCAGACCTAATTGACGCTGACATCAACATTTTCAGCATTGAATAGATTCAATGAGGACGTGACTGATGGATATGATTTCTTTTGGGGGAGATAAGTCATCTTAAGAAAAGAAATCCTTCTTTGATCTAACAATCTTCTTCTTCTGCTTTTTTTTCTGCTTATTGTCCTTTGTTATTTTATTTCTCAAAGTCTTTGTTGAGTTCCTTTGCTTCCTGCCTGGGTGGAGACTGATAAATGAATGACGTGAACGCATCTTTTTTAATTTCTACCCAGTTTCGTGAGATTTCTATTGTTCACCACCAGCTCCTGCTGAAGATATAATATTTTTCTTAAAACTCTAATTTAAATTCTTTCCCGAAACCCATTCCTGTAGTGAGGTGGCATCGAAATTTTACGCAGCAGGTCCAAGATATTTTCTGGCAAGGGGTAGTGCAGAACGAAATAGCCTAGCAAACCAGCTACCAAGACCGTACCCAGATATTGTACCACGCCCCTTGTAGTAGTCCAATCCATTGCCTATTTGACGTGGACTCAAAGCACCGAGATAACAGTCAATATCGGGACAGACAAATGGAATTCTTCTATTGTTCATTTTTTAGGTTATTGCACCGTCGTCGTTGACAATGGGCCGAAAATGACAAGTAATCTAAGCTAAACCTATCGTAAGTGTCAGATGATCCAACATGTCACTTATTTATTTTATCTAGAAGAGTTCAAACTATGAAGAGTTTTCGGAAACAAGTTGATGATGCTTTATATTAAAGTGATGAACAAGTTCGTGGGTTTTTTTCGTTCAAGAACACGTAGGAGGGGGACATTTGAAAGACCGACTCTCGACGTTTCCACAAAGGATGCATAGATGAATATGCAAGATTCCGAGGAAAAACCTGATGGATAATGAGCAAAAATAACTTTATCCATCCCGTAAACGGCGCCAGCATTTTTCCCATGGATCATATTCTGTTTGAAGCCATGAAAATCTCTCAGGTTGTCATTGAGAATAATTGTTTAAGTTTCAACAGGTGAGCTCTTGCAAATACTATCATGTTTCAACGAATAATTAAAATGGAATGTACCATTCCGACGATATGAGATTTTTTTATTGATTGTACGACACAAATCCCCCATGTTATCATATTCAATATATTTCAATCCGACATGTGGATAGTCACGAGATTTAAGTGCTTCAACCCATTCATAGTCGGCATAGCCCAACCCATTCATAGTCCAATCGAATGGTATAACTTTTATATCATACACACGATCCTTTCTCAGGATGTCATAGGTATTTTTGATAATACATTAGACAAGAGCCACTTCATATGCACCGTCAAATTTGACGGCGGGGGAGAGTTTTGTCCAAAAATCACTTGTCGTATTCAAGTCATTTTAGAGAGGATAGGAAACGTTGGACATGAATGTTACATAGAAATCATTGGGCATTGTCAATATCTTCAACACCGATCCAAGAATCAAAATCAGAGTTGTATCCTAGCCACCGAACAAGTAACTGTTTCTTACCCCCGCGAGTACGTATCTTTAATACATTTTCAATTTGATAGATTTCACTGGCACTTTTTACTTTTTGCAATTCATAGTCATAAAACCCACCGAAAATCTCCTCATCTATGGTATCATTCAGATGATCGCTCTAGATTCTAGGAGTTTTTACTACTTAAAAACTTCGGTGGACTACAAGTAAGTCACCTTTTCAAAAACATTACCTTAACTATTGATTGGAACCCTATCACAAACATTGAATTTATTTTTCATCTTCTTGACAGATGACGATTTATTGAAATACTGTTTATGATAGTTGTCTATTGTATCTTGATCAGAAAGATGAGCTTCCGTTGGTGTAGAGTTGGACAATGATTGATGAGGTCGTTGATTATAAATAAACATGATTTTATCAATATCAAGAATAAAAGCCGATGTATTTTTCAATGTACAATATCTTGAAATTAAAAGTCGAATAGTTCTTATCAATTGTTCAGACAATGCCGCCTTTATAGGACTATAACTATGATAGAGCAGTGTATTTTGTTTCTCTAGTACTTTTGCAAAATGAGGATTAACGACTTCACTACCACGATCCGTTTGAATTTTTTTATATGTATCCTGTTGGAGAATACTTTCAAGGGCCTGAGAAACTTCAATACCTCTCTTTGATCGAAATAGAATTGCATATGCATAGCGACTATAGGAACTGATTGCAAGTAGGATGTACTTGTATGGTCTATTGTGACGTCGTTGAGGCTCATCTAGAGTCATGATATCTGCTTGAATTATATGCAATGGGTAAAAGGATTTAGTTTTTCGATATTGATTGGCATGAAGTCTATGACTTCTATGCAGAGTGCAACTTGATTCACTTAGCAGATAGTCTTGCAAATTTTTAGTTCGAACACCAGTGACTTTTGAAAGTTCGGTGGGGGTCCTGAAACTTCCCACCTCACCAATACCTTCATAAAAAGCTTTAAGAACTTAAAACAGTTCGAATGTAAGCACGTTGTGTAACGACCTATACCCTTTTGTATACTGGCTGTTGGTGGTGGTGATGGTGGTGACGTTGACTTGATACGTCTTCCCTTTTGTCTAACTGTGTATTCAAGAGGTGAAATCAATAAAGAGCTTGTTACTTACTTGCAAATATTTTCATAATTTCTTGACTGAAATTTCCGTATTGTGTATCCAAGAGTAGACTTCAAGAAAGAAATTGTTACTTACTGGGAATTTTTTCATAATTTCTTGAATTAAATTTCTACATCATGTAGCTAAGTTAAAATTGTTTGTGATAAAGAGAAAAAGAAAAAAAAAGTTATGAAATTTCCGTATTGTGTATCCAAGAGTTGACTTCAAGAAAGAAATTGTTACTTACATCGTGTAGCTAAGTGAAAATTGTTTGTGATAATGAGAAAAAAAGTTACTTACTTGCGATTTTTTCATAATTTCTTAAATGAAGTATCTGTACTGTATATCCAAGAGGTGAAATAAAAAAAAAGAGTTTGTTAATTACTTACAAATATTTTAATAACTTTTTGAATTAAATTTCCGTATTGTGTATCAAAGAATTGACTTCAAGAAATAAATTGTTACTTACTGAGAATTTCTTCATAATTTCTTGAATTAAATTTTTTCATAGTTTCTTAAATAAAGTTTCTGCATTGTGTATCCAAGAGGTGACTTCAGGGAAGAGTTTGTTACTTGCTTACAATTTTTTCATAATTTCTTTAATGAAATTTCCGTATTGTGTATCCAAAAGTTGACTTCAAGAAAGAAATTGTTAATTACTGAGAACTTTTTCATAATTTCTTGAATTAAATTTCTACATCGTGCAGCTAAGTGAAAATTGTTTGTGATAAAGAAAAAAAAAGTTACTTACTTGCGATTTTTTCATAATTTCTTGAATGAAGTATCTGTACTGTATATCCAAGAGGTGAAATAAAAAAAAGAGTTTGTTACTTACTTACAAATATTTTCATAATTTCTTAAATGAAATTTCCGTATTGTGTATCCAAGAAATGACTTCAAGAAAGAAATTGTTACTTACTGAGAATTTCTTCATAATTTCTTGAATTAAATTTCTACATCGTATATCTAAGTCGTGAAAATAATTAGAAAAAAAGTTACTTACTTGCTATTTTTTCATAATTTCTTTAATGAAGTATCTGTACTGTATATCCAGGAGTTGAAATAAAAAAAAAGGGTTTCAAAATTACTTAGAGATATATTCATAACTTCTTGAATGGAATTTCAGTATTGTCTATCCAAGAATTGACTTCAAGAAATAAATTGTTACTTAATGAGAATTTCTTCATAATTTCTTGAATTAAATTTCTACGTCGTGTATCTAAGTCGTGAAAACAATTAAGAGTTTGTTGCTTATCTAGAATTTTGTCATAATTTCTTTAATGAAATGTCTTTTCGTTTATCCAGTAGGTGAATTTAAGAACGAATTTGCTACTTACTTACAATTTTCTCAGAATTTCTTTAATGTAATTTCTGTATTGTGTATCCAAGAGGTGACTTCAAGAAAGAATTTGTTACTTACTTACAATTTTTTCATAGTTTCGTAAATGAAGTTTCTGCA
>NC_142810.1:51350453-51402953 GCF_049724085.1 Artemia sp. Qi Xiang Cuo
GACCTTTGGGGGTCTGGGGGCACTTGAGGACCGATTGGTCCTTTGGGAGCCTGGTGGACCTTTGGGGACCGGGGGAGGGCCTTTGGGGGTCGGGGGGCCAGTTGGGAGCCTGGGGACATTTGGGGACCGCTGGAGGGCCTTTGGGACCCTGTTGGTCTTTGGGGAACTCGATGGGCCTTTGGGGGGCCCGGGGATGGCCGTTGAGGGTCTGGGGTGGGCCTTTGGGGGCGCCGGTGGCCCTTTGGGAGCTTGGGGGACCTTTGAGTGTCCGGGGGGACAGTTGGGGGCCTGGGGGACATTTGGGGACCGGTGGAGGGCCTTTGGGAGCTTGGGGGCCTTTGAGGACCGGGGGCTTCCTTCGGGGTTGGGGTAGGAGGATTGGAACCCTTTGGGGTTGGGTTAGAGGACCTCACAACACTGTTCAAATGAAACTTGTGTATTATAACGACCACAGAGTTTCACCTTTAAATTCTCTTCTAAAATCTCTTCAAAAATCTTCTTTTAAAATGTCTCTATCTGTTTCGCCGAAATAGTTCCATAACCTGTCTAAAACGGTTTCGCCCAAATAATCCCTAAACGCAAATTCAGCGTGTTCCTTTGTTATTGGCATCTCTGTGCTAACACATTTCAAATTAATAGGAAACATTCTCGCGCGCTAAAACAATTCATCGCTAAGATGTTTCTTGCCTAATTGTGTCCATGGCCTTTGGTTGTTATTATGCTGTGTAGTTCGACCAGTAGAAGTGGTCCTGAGGCCAGCATATTAATGACTTGGATCTATTCCTGGAGCAGTACTTGTCAGACATTACTAAACATTGCCCGGAAACAATTTGATTAATGACTGACAGCAAAGTGAGAAAAATACTATTTTTCCATTCTCACTGACAAAAACCATGAAACATACATAAATTGCTGTTGACATCCATGAAAGTGAGAAAGTTCCTTTTTTTTCATTCTCACTGACAAAAACCATAAAACCATCCATAAATGTGACAAAATTCCTGTTTTTCAAATTCTCACTGACGAAAACAATAAAACATCCAGTTTTTTCAAATTCTCACTGACAAAGTCCATAAAAACATAAAAAAATGTGACAAAATTCCTGTTTTTCAAATTCTCACTGACAAAATCCATAAAAAACATCAAATAAATCGACCGACACACATAATCATCCATGAATTATGTAAGAAAAGTTATAGGTGGCAGCAGGGGTGCCACATGGGGGCTTTAGGGTCACCTCTACTCTCATTGGATTGGCAATCATAAGTTCTAGTGGCCTTTTTAAGAGTCAAAATGATCGGAGGAAAGCCACCCCCTCCCCGGGACGTCGTATTTTCCCGAAATGCATTTGGTAGAAATATTGAGATAGGCATTTGTTAAAAAAAAAATAGTTCAAAAAACGCATAACAAGGTTTTTGGGGTTGACACAACTCCAAAGTCTGGAGGCGAGGGTTGTTAGTTATGCCCCCGGGTGTATAAAGTTTTTATGGAAATAGTGGTCGTGTGAACTTTAGAAGAGGCACACTTGATTGGAAATGTATAGTTCTAGTTCTCCTTTAAGAGTCAAAAGTGATGGAGGGCAACTAGAACCTTCCTCTCCCTGACATCCTTTTTTCCCCAAACAGCATCTGATCGAAATTGTGAGATAGCCCTGCTGTTCACATTAGTCCAAAAAGACAACACTGTAACTTTTACAGTGAAAAGTCCAAGATTGTAAAGATTACAACCCTGGGCAATTGGGAGGGGGGTGGACACCCCTCATAGCCTAGGGACAAGGGTTGTGAATTATGCCCCGGGACATTTAGAATTTTTATGGAACGGCCGGTCATATAAACTTCGATCGGATGGAGCTTATTTGATTTGAAGTCGGAAGTTTTAGTGCTCTTCTTAAGAGTCAAAAGTGAATGGAGGGCAACCAATCCCCCTCCTGAAGCCTATCATTCTCCAAAACACATCCGATCAAAATTTTAAGAGATCTATTTCGTTCAGCATTGTGGAAAGATCCAGTAATTATGTTTTTGGGGATGTCAACCTTTCCACAGTCCTCAAAGCAATTCGTTCATTGTTTACATATAGTATATTTTACTGAGAAAGCTAGCCTATGTATTTTGAACTTTACTTTCAAAAGGACAAAGGGCATTCAGGTGAGCCTTTCAGAGAATGCTGAGTAGAGTGTTGAACTAAATCAAAGCTTTCTGGGAAGTAACAGTTGTTTCATAATAGTAGGACATTTTTTCTAATGACAGCAAGGTTTCCGTCGAAGTTAAGATTTTTCTGCTTACAAGAATCTGATCAGTATATCTTAATGACTCCTAATTTTAATAAGTTTTTGGATTAATGAATGTGTTGCACAAGTAGTTCGGATGAATTTGAATTGTATAGCCTGAAATTACATATTAAGGGTTTCAGAAAAAAAACATACCCAAGTCCACTCTTTATGCCATTTATACCACTTGTCTATATTTTTTTTATATTTATGATTATTTACAATATTTAAATTATATGATCAGTAAACTGCTCCCAATGGCCTATTAGGAATTGAATGAATAATAATAATAATAATAATAATAATAATAGTAATAATAATAATAATAACAAATAATAATAATAATCTATTCATTAATCTATTTTTAAACCAGAATGGTAATAAAGCGTGCAGGGGCCATTTCTTTATTTATAAAATCTGATATTGAATTTACTAGAACGTCTGCCCTTGAATCCTAAGTCTGACCGCTACATCAGTAGTGTCAAATCGTTTTACTGGCTATTTGAAATAGCCAGTAAAACGATAATCCGCTTATGAAAATAAATCCAAAATGAAAGTCCACAGGGAAATTACACAGCTTGAGCAGGGCTACATCCGAAAATGTTTTTGGTGTTAACACAACGAAGTCTGAATCAATACTGTGGAATTGTGATATAACAGAAATAACGTATATTTATTGCTGAAATTTCCTGGGAGTCTGGTGATGTAATCTTGTTATCACAGTATTTCTAACCGTTCATTGGCCAAGAAACAGGCACGTGATATTGTTCTCATATTGTAGCTCATTGGAGGTCAATTATCTTGTCCGGGTGTATTCACTGAGCGTGTTGCGTCACTACCATTAGTAGGTCAAAACCTATATGTGGTGTTGCCCCTGTGGTATGAGGGCTCCAACTACTGACACTCCCCCTGAGCCCTCAGGGCAAGGGTTTTAAGTTATGCCCTGGGGCCACATAAGGTTTTTTTAGAAAGCATTGTCGCAGAAACTTCAAAAAAGGCTCATTCGATTGGAAATTCAAAGGGGTAGTGCCCTTTTTAATGGTTGAAAGTGATTGGAGGGCAACTAGTACCCCTCTCAAGCCCACCTTTTCCCCAAACACATCCAATCAAAATTTTAAAGTAGCCATTTGGTTCAACATAGCTGAAAGTTCTTGAAATTAGGTTTTTGAGGATGACAACCCCCCCCACAACCCTCAGGGCAAGGGTTTTAAAATACGCCCAACTCATATAAGGTTTTTATAGAACGTGTTGTCATAGAAACTTAAAAAGGGCTCATTGCTTTGGAAATTAAATAATAATAATAATAATTTATTTTTGACCCACTATACAAAAAATGAAGTGGAGTAGCACAAGAAAAGAGAAAAAAAAAACAAAAAAAACCAACAAAGATACATTTAACAACAACACAATAAATAAATATTACACTCAATGCGCTGTGGCTACCCGGATAAGTGGGTGGTTAATACCCAAAGTAGCATGAATTTTCTCTTGAAGACGGCTACTTTGTCTGACAAAACAATTTACAATATCCGGAGCGCCAAAAATCCGCATCATCTTTCTATTACTGTATCTGCGAGGTAGAATTGAAATGGCTAGTGCCCTTTTTAATAGTCGAAAGTGATTAGAAGGGAGCTAACACCCCTTCCACACCAACCATTTCCCCAAACACATCCAATCAAAAGTTTGATATATCTATTTTGTTCCACAAAGTTTAAAGTTCAAGAAATTATACCTTAAATTATACCTATACCCACAGTCTTCAGGGCAAGGAGTATAAGTTATGCCCTGGGGGCATATAAGGTTTTTATTGAAATCTTTGTCTTAGAAGCTTGAAAAAGGGATCATTCAATTGGAAATTCAAAGGGCTAGTGCCCTTTTTAATAGTCAAAAGTTATTTAAGGGCAACTAACCCTCCTTGTCACGCCCATCTTTCCCCCAAACACATCGAATAAAAATTTTTTAAATAGCCATTTTATTCAATGTAATTGAAAGTTATGGAAACTACGTTTTTAAGGATGTCCCCCCCTTAAGGCCCTCAGTGCAAGGGTTGTAAGTTTTTCCCTGGGGGTATCAGTTCAACGGTTGAAAGTTATGTCCTGGGGGCATATAAGGTTTATATAGAAAGTTGTTGTAGAAATTTCAAAAAGGGCTCATTTGATTGGAAATTGAAATTGCCCTTTTTAATAGTCGAAAGTGAGTTTGGAGTAATTAATCTCCCTTTCACTTCCACCTTTTCCCCAAACACATTCAATCAAATTTCAGAGATAGCTATTTTGTTAAACGTAGTTGAAACTTCTGGGAATTGCGTATTTAAGGATGACAAGCCCCCAGGGCAAAGGCTATAAGCTATGCCCTGGGAGCAAATAAGGTTCTTATAGATAGAGCTGTCGTAAAAACTTCAAAAGGGGCTCATTCAATTGGAATTAAAAGGGCCAGGGCCCTTTTTAATAGTCGAAAGTGATTGGAGAAAAACTAACCCCCTCTCACGCCCACCATAGTAGTATCTATTCTATATATTCTAACCCTACATTCTAACCGTACATTCACGCCTACAAGAATATACTCAAAAGTGTAATAGATATGAAGCGTACAAGAAACTAGTTTTTTGTTATTGATATGAATTGCACCAGAATGTCCCGTTTGACGTAGACATTTTTTGGAGCCAATCAGAGACATCGGAGGTTGCTCAATATACGATAACTTGATTGGTGATGGGATTTGAATAAAAGGAATGGTTTTCATTACAATCCATATTAGTAAGAGAATTGAATTCAGAGAGAATAGTTTAGTTGAGAGGGTATTAGTAGAGAAAATGAGTGGTGCATTTATATTATTGGAGATTGATGATGGAGCCGGCAGCGGCAATGATATACGAGTAACCAATGTGGCTGTGGAAATAACCGGTGGCTGTAGACTATGCCTTGAATGGGACGATATGTATGCTAGATACGTGATATCATTAAGCAAATTTAAGTAGGAGGAACAACTATGTTTTGCTGCAAAACTGAATATTGTGCATATAAATAAACTTCGGGCAGCATTAGATGTGCTATCGAAATATATTGATGAGAACAAAATGCATCAGTGAATATTATTGTTGTAATTATGCTCAATAAAATTGTTTCTTCATCAAAGGTATTTTTTCTTTCTATAGAAAACTAGCGTATATTTTTTAGAGTAGAAAAAATTCTGGTTAGTCTGTAGTTGGTAGTGAGAGTGTTGTGACTCTAAAAAAAAAATGAATGGATTTGAGAAAGAGTGAATCATTGGGAATCCATTGTTTAGGGACAATTATATGATTCTAAATGATGATTTTCTAGAGTTGTCTATTCAAAGGAAGACATTATCTTGGGGTATGATTGACGATATAATGAAAACTAATTCTCCATCATTAGACTATTGTATGAAGCTTCTATGTCGTGGTCCAAATGCATTTACACAATTTATTGATATATTGATCATGACACGGCAAAATGATATTGTGGATATGCTTTTAAACATTATTTTAGAAATTTAGGACTTTTTTCATGAGAAAGATGGCGCTCAAGGGTGATTTACTCCTCTTTCTCTATCCCCCTAAACTTGTTGTTGTTTCTAGGTTAGTTTCAATGTGGCAGTGAGAGTATCAACACATGAAAAAAATGTTCCATACATGTCCGCTGTGTATGTACACACTGGGCAGCTGGTTATCATGTGAGAATTACACAATGATTGATGAGTATGATGAAAAGTGTAGATTATGCAACCCGTGTAAATTGCATAGAGGATATGCTCTAATGGGGGGGGGGGTTCGATAAAAAGAGTTTTTGTTCTTATACTTTAAGTTATCTCTTTGTATAGGAATTTTCAATTAATTATTTCAATGGGGATTTTCAGTTAAACTCTTAGTTGACGGTTCGCGAGTAGCATACCTGAGTGGAGGCGGAATTTTGTGTGCGGGGAGCTTAAATTAGCGGTTCAAATGGGGAGCTTGTATTAATGACCATACTGAGTCGAAATCAGATTGAAAGGTTTCAGGTTCCCTTGAGAGCGATTGGAGCCACAAGGACTAACTATCTTGAGAAATACTAACATAAAGAGAATAAAATAAGAAAGTAATGTATTTATTTTTACTCACATAATCGGTACAGAGCTTGACGGGAATATCAAAAACACTTTACAGTCAAAGACACTTAGATAAAGTTGTTGACTGGGGCAATACAAATAACGTTCAATAATACTATTTTTTAGATTCACATAAAATTCACTGACAATCCACTCCAAAAGACTGTCGCTAGACTGATAAAAGACTGGCGCAAAAATTGCTAAGTCTTCACTATCTACTTTCTCCAATTTCGCCAGAGGTTACGTTCAGGCGTTACTAAAAAGTACATTACACTGATTCTATTGGTTCAACTGTATGTACTATATTACTATTGGATAGTGATATACCAATGGGCTACTTGGGTTTAATTACAATTTATAACTTTTAAGATATCACTTTGGAATTTTTCTGAACAAAACAAAGTTTTACATTGTAATTTTTTGCTAACGAGGTGTCACTTAGTTTCCAGAAGACTTGTAATTTATTTCTGTGAAAGTTATTAAAGGACAATACGATTTAGTTACATTGAGATACATAGTTCTAAACTTAGTTTTCAGAACAATGCAATTAGATTACACAAAAATATTTTGTATCTCGAGTGACTATTTTTTTTTGTATAATAAATTCTACCATCTCTTGATAGTTTGAAAATTGAAGCTCTTAAGATTTAAATTACATTGTTACTCGCCTGTCATATAAGATTCGGTCAGACTGATATTTATTGCATACTTTGGTGACGCGGAGGCTCATGTATTTATTACATTTTCCGTGGGAAAGATTGTTACAATGTATGTTTGAATAAAATACATTTGTTTCACTATTTTAAATTGAACGCTTGAGACTTGCTCGATCTGTAGGTTACTTGAATTTTCGGGTTCATATTTTGGGTGATGTTATTTTACTTGGGTAACTTTAATTGGAAGATTTTGATGTTTTTGAAAATTGATCCCATTACATATCATCCTTCCCGTTCTTAACCATGTCCTCATCGTTGTGTTATCCTACTCTTTCTACTCTTTCAAATTTTGATTATTCTTGAAAAGAATTTAACTTAGTACTTATTACTTGAATTAACTCTTCTTTGGTAAAATGTATATTTTTTTTTCATATTCCCGATTGCTTTATGAGACTACATATATGACGACATTACTTTAAAGTCCACCATCTACTCACTCTATTTGGCGAAAGGGCCAAAGAGTTTCTATTGACTAACACATTAGGTTATATGATTATATAATAATTATAATTCCTCCACCTATTATTAAAATTCCTTCACCTGATATGCCAATAATTCTACATGGTTTTAACTAATTAAGATCCGCTTTTGCGACTATTTTATCACTTAAAATGGTACATATTTGTTTTTCTAATACTCGACTATACTTCCACCTGACGCTATAATGATACGATAAATTACTGACTTCAAGAGCACTGATATATATGGATTAAATGATTTGCAAATAAAAAGTTTGACACATCAATAATTTCTCAATATTCACCAAAGTTACAAGTTAGATACATAAGATCTTCACACTTACTTCATCATTCTACGTGTCTATAATACTCACATACGTTAACACTCTTACTTTGGGCTTCCACTGTATTAATTAATGGGTTGGCTAATTGTTTATGGTTTGTCTTCGTGGTGTTTCGTTTTTTGGCACTTTTTCCTTGGGATAAGCGTTTATATTGTTCATACATATGACTACTTGCACAAAATTGTCCGTGCGTGGTTTGCTACGTCATATACGAGGGGTTGATGTCATAGATTTGTTGAACTGTTTCCTGGGTACATGACATTTAGAGAATTGATTACATGAAATGGGTATCTTGATCGTTGGGCTGGGTATCTCTTCTTGGGCACTTTTATCCTCAGGAAAATCTAATACTCGTACAGTCTGTGTTTCCCGTAAATTATTCACGGTTAGTCCTTCTTTTATGTTATGCCATGTAAGGGTAACTATGGTTGGAACAGAACTTTATCTCAGGTTCTATGTTTGACGTAATGTCTTTGATTACCGGTTAAATGATACACAATCACTGAGGGCTTAGTAATTGGGATTTTGGCTAAGATAACTTGGTTTGGTCTCTTCTCTAACACTTTATTTTGGGAAAGTTTGCACTACAGTTTATATTTCCCGCAAAATTGATTATGATTGGTTCTTCTTCTCATGGAGGATTGTTTGGTTTTGTGACATCCAATAATCATTGAATAGGGTCAAAACTTAAGCTTGGGATCTTGGTTCAACATATTGTCTCTGATTTGGGGCGTAAGATATATAATCTTTGAGGGACTGACTCCAGAATTGTTCTTGGTCCTTAGGATTGAATGTTTGGGATCTTGCCGTCTAATGATATTTATTGATAGGTTTTATGAAGTTTTACGACATTGCGGTCGCGGTGGCTCTCTAAATAATCATTAATTCAGGCATGTACCCATGTGTGGGGTTCTTGGTTTGTCGATATTGTTTGGGGGTAGTGTTAACTGGTACTAGGCTTGGGTGACTTGTATTGTCATCAGGGTATTGTCTTCAGGGGTTTCCTTGGTGAGTACTTATCGGTGGTTGACGAATGATGAGAGTAGATGCTACTGGGTTATATCCGTGTTGCGTGCTGATACAACAGTAGTTAATTTGCACTGATTACTCTGTTTCCTGGAATATAACTTTCTTGGCGGAATCACATGCTCTTTATAATTACAAAAGTTAAAAAACATATAACAATAATACACAATTTATACGATATTATACGGGGACTATTGTCTGAAATAATAGTCGTGAATACTCGTACTAATAATATCAATTTAATATGGGTACGGTTAAACTCAAAGATAAAACGAATAAAAGCAATCTTCATAGTTTTACATGCATATTGCAGAAGTACTAGGTTACTACGATATAAGCTAGGTAATCATAAGAAAAATGATTATGTTTAATAAAAATGAAATTATATGAGATTTTTAAGATCTAGTGATTATATGTGTACATGCATATATGTGCATATAGCATTTGTTTAATATTTAATACATTTTTAAATGTTATTCAACGCTCATATACCTTGGCACTTAATTTTCTATTATAAGCCTACATGCGAGGTAGGTTACATTGTTTTATGAGAGGTCTCGATTTACTATAAATTTTTAAGTCTTTACTGTTTACGCGCGTCCATGCTGCTTAAGAAATACATCTTTGCAGCTGCATGGGTTTATGCAAACAATGAGTAGAGATTTGGGACTGGACATGGCACGAATGAGGACCGCTATTCGCATTCGCTCGATCATGTCCTCCCTTACTGTTTTTGCTTAAGGGTTATCAGGGAGTTCCGGGTTTAGGTTTTGCATCTCACTCGACTCGATGTGATCTGACTTTGCCCTTTTTCTACGTGTTATCATAATTCTTCCGTAATTTAGGGTCAATAGCATTCTTATAGTCAGAGAGATCATAAATACGAATCCTACCGTCAGGAGGATATTCCACCAAAAATATGTTGAGAATAGTCCGTATCTATTTTCTACGTACGTCAATCTTTGGTCTTCATTAGTAAATAGGGGAATTTGAGAGTCTAAGGCTTCTCTTATTTTTGTTAGTGGTAAGGTTCCCTTTACATTCTCTATTTTTGACCATATTGCGGCTTTTACTTCTTCGTTGAAAGATCGATGTGGCATGCGTTGAAGCTCTGGCCTTTTGTAATTCTTGCGGGAGTAGTACAAATCCTCGGTATCATTCTAGCCAGAGTAAGTTTCGACAAAGCCAATTAAATGACTCAAGCATTTTAGGGGCGTGGTTGTGCCACACGTCTTGAGAATAAAACGGTTCTTAGTGATGAACATGCTGCTCTCGCTTAAGACATAAGAATCGATGATATTATTTTTCCTTTCGCTGATGATGGTGCATTTAACAATTTCAAGAAGCACATCTAGCTCAGCTCTTGGGATTTTTCTTAGGTCACAGTTTCTAGTTTTTTTGTCCTTCTTACGAAACCAAACTTCTAGCAGCTTCTCAACTCCTTCAAAAAAATGAGATCCTTCATTTGACGATGATATATTAGAGTCAATATTATTATTCATGGGGTGCATCTTGCCGGCTGACAAATCCTCGTGCAAAGTGAGAGCTGATTCACAGATAACTTCCTACTTCAGTTGCAAAAATGTAACTCTATACAAATTAAAGGTTGTAATTCCTGTCTTGAAGAGGTGTTTGACTCTCATCCTAGAGGCCACCTATGTTCCAATTGTCACTATGATAAATGTAATCAGTGGGAGAATACATATCCCGGTGTAATTGGAAAGAATCCTAAGCGTGATTTTAGTTTATTGCTACGAGATTGGTATCGTCGTGGTTTTAGATTGTTCTGGGAGGAGGAACCGGGTCAGTGATTCAACTGTTGGAACAGCTAAAGAATATGGTTTCTCCGTCATCGTTGTGAAGACAATGGGTGTTATGATTATAAACCCACTGATTTTTATTTGGCTGTGACGGAATGTGATTCGAAACTTGAGGACACTGTTTGTGAAATTGCTTCAAATAAGCAAATTGAAACATGTGAATTCTATAGAATGAATGAGAGTAGTATCATTGACTATTCAAAGAGATATGACAAGAGTGAAGTAACACTCTACTGTAGAAAATGTGACCCTGACATTGCAGTTCATCAGGATCAGTATACTGTGAATTCAGATAATCTACCTGCATTAGTTGATGTCGACAAAGAGCTATACCTAGTAGTAGATGAAATCTAAAGAGTAGAAAAGTCGTTTTATTTTGTATATAAATTTTTATTGTTTATTAAAAAACAATCTAAAAAACATTTTTAGAACGTTTTATTCGTAGGGCACTAAAATCAATATTAAACACGTTTGTAAGTATATTTTCCAGTAGAAAGTCGTTCAATCGAGGTAAGTCGACTTAGATGTCAAGAAAATGATTGTAGGTATAGGCATGACATCTGAATATGAAAAAGAGTAGTGCATGAAAGCCACATGTCTTAGTCGTTAAATCCTGTACTCTTCGTTGATTTTGAATAATGGTTTTCCCACTGCTTTCAATAAAGTTGCTGATGTATGGCGTGTAGAATTTATACGAAAGGCCAAGAGGATCAAAAAATTCAATATTCTTCGGTGTTTGAAAGATGCATAGCCAATGGATCCATATGTATGGATCCATACTAAATACGTTAATTATTTGGCTTGTGTTCATGGTGCTAGGTCTAGTAGAACACTGCCGTCGGATGTGATTTCCCAATAGGTTTTAAATTGACTCAGTGATATTAGCGTGATACTCTCAGTCAGAGCATCGACAAATGCACACTCTAAACGTACATTCCCTGTTCGTACTATGCTCATATCCTGAGTCCGACAAGTCCAAAACAATTACCCCATGATTTTTTGAAAACATTGAATCGGTTATCCCATTTTCAAATAGTTGAGAGTCATGATCTAGGGATTGCATGGTCAACTCGTACAGAGTTCTATAGGATTTTTTGTCAAATGATAGAGTGTACAGTGGAATACCGTTCACTTTGCACACAAGGCTAGATAGACCAAAAAAATTAAAATCATGGGGGGATTCAGTCCAGGATCCAATGGCAATGCCACTCTTCACAAAGGCCAAAGCCAATTCTGATGGGATTTCTCCATTGATAAATGTTGAATCGCTATAGCCACGAGAGCCGGTGGCAATGTGACGTTGATTGGTGATCGTATGGGGGACAAGACGTTTAATGTTGTTGCCATTGGCTCTTAGCTTTTCCACTGCCAATGCATCAGAGCTCATAACCTGTTGTTTTCGGACGTGGAGAATTGCCAATTTGATAATTACATTTGCATCGGGTGCTGCAGGAAGTGTTTTTCTCAAAATGAAATTCGATGGGGCCAGCTGTAACTTTATCTCAATCTTGACATTGGGGGGTAGCCATTAGGATATATTGAATACCTCATGATTTACTTTTCCAACCAGATGATACTCCTGGGTCACTGCAGTAGTCAATTCGCCGTCAGTATCAACACCTGATCGATATTCATAGCCCAATGATTGTCCTCTCAACTCCTTGTATGCCTTTGGTGTCATCATGCTAAATTGTATGTAGCTTGCATAGTTGGATAAATTAATGCTAGTGCTCACCAATGTTCCACTAATAAATACATTAATTTGTTTGAACAGATTGTGTAGAATACACTTTTCATAGAAGAGGCCATCGCCAGCATTTGGAGTTGTATTATCTGACTTTTTCTTCACCACAACATTTAAATCAATAAATGTTGATAACAAATCAATGAAATAGTCTTCATTGGAAAATATTTGAAAGTGTATATTTTCCGAGAGGGGTTGTTGGGGGTGAAATTGTTCATAGTAGCCATACTTCACACTGACATCAACATTTTCAGCATTGAATAGATTCAATGAGGAACTGATTGATGGATATGATTCCTTGTGGGGGAGATAAGTCATCTTAAGAGAAGAAATCCTTCTTTGATCTAACAATCTTTTTCTTTTTCTTCTTCTTCTGCCTATTGGTCTTCCTTGTTTTATTCCTCAAAGTCCTTGCTGATGTCCTTCGCTTCCCGCCTTGGTAGAGACTGATGAGTGAATGACGTGCACGCATCTTTTTCAATCCCTTCCCATTTTGCTGAGATGTTAATTGCTTACCAACGGCTCTTGCTGAAAATCTAATATTTTCCTTAAGACTCTCCTTGAAATTCTTACCCGACCCCCAGTCCTGTAGTGTTGAGGCAGCAAAAGTTGATGAAGCAGGTACAAGATATTTTTTGGCTAGGGGTAGTGCAGAACGAAATAGCCTAGTAAACCAGATACCAAGACCATAGCCAGACATTGTAGTACGCCCCTTTTAGTAGTCCAATCCATTGCCTATTTGACGTGGACTCAGAGCACCAGCATAACAATCGATATCGGGGCAGACAAATGGGATTCTTCTATTGTTCATTTTAGGTGATTGTGCTGTCGTCGACAATGGGTCGAAAATGAAATGTAATCACTGCTAAGCCTTTTGTTATTGCTAGAGGATCATCTAATTCACTTAGTGTTAACTGGCAGAGTTCCAAATACTAAGTGTTTACAGGAGCATACTAAAGATGTTTTATATTATAGTGATAAACAAGTTCATGGGATGTTTTTCGTTCAAGAACACTTAGTAGGGAGACATTTGAATTACCAACTCTCGACGTTTCCACAAAAGATGCATAGAGAAATATGCAAGAGTCCGAGGTGAAACCAGGTGGATAATCACCAAAAATAACTTGATCCATCCCGTAAACGATGTCAGCATTTTTCTATTGATCATATTCTGTTTAAAGCCATGAACGTCTCTCAGATTATCATTGAGAATAATTATTTCAAAGTCAACAGGTGAGGTAATGTAAATCCTATCGTGTTCCAATGAATAATTAAAATGGAATGTACCATTCCTACGATATGATATTTTTCTATTGATTGTACAACACAAATCTCTCATATATTCAATATATTTCAATTTGGCGTGTGGATATTCACTAGATTTAAGTGCTTTAACCCATTTATACTCGACAGAGTGACCAGTCAAATGGTATAACTTTCATATAGTACAGACGATCCTTTCTCATAATGTAGTAGGTATTTTTGAGAAGGTGGTCGACAGAAATTACTTTATGTGCGCAGTCGACTTTGTTGGTGAGGGAGTGCTTCGTTAGAACAACACTTTTTTTCTAGAAGCCGTTGTAGAGAAGCCTTAACAAGCTCGATTTGAGTCTTACAAAGATACCAATGGTCATTGTTCATATCTCCAACACCGATCCAAGAATCAAAATCAGAGTTTTATCCTAGCAACCGAAAAATTAACTGTTTCCTACCCCTGCGAGTACGAGTCTTTAATTTCTTTTCAATTTGATAGCTTTCACTATTATTTTTAAGCGTTTGTAGTTCTTAGTTATAAAAGCCGCCGAGAATCTCTTTATCTTTGGTATCATACAGGCGATAAGTTATGGGTTTATTGTCTAGGATTTTTTCCACTTTAAAAAGTTCTGTGGACCACAAGTAATTCCCCTTTTAAAAAACATTAGTTGTTCTATTAATTCGAACAGTATCATCGACATTGAATTTATTTTTCTTCTTGACAATCTTTTCATTGGAATACTTTTTAAGAAAGTTGTCAATTGTATCATGATAAGAATTATAAAATTTTATTGACCAAGAACTCGACTATGATCGATGAAGTTGTTGCTTGTGGTTAAAAATGATTTCTTCAAAATCATAAATAAAACCCAATGTATTTTTGAATATGCAATATCATGAAATTAAAAGTCGAATAGTTCTTATCAATCGTTCGGCCAATGCAGCCTTTATAGGACTATGACTAATAGAGAAGTGTACTAAATTTCGTTAGTACTTTTTGAAACAAGGGGATTAAGAAATTTGCTACTGCGATCCGTTTGAATTTTTTTATATGAATCCTCTTCAAGAATACTTTCAATGGCCTGAGCAGCATCAACACCTCTCTTTGATCGCAATGGAATTGCATATGCATAGCGACCATAAACACTGATTGCACGTAGAAAGTACTTGTACGGTGTATTGTAATGTCGTTGAATTTCATCTAGAGTCAGGAGATCTGCTTGCATTATCTGCAATGGAAAAAAGGCTTTAGTTTTTCGACAATGATTGGCTCGAAGTCTATGATTTCTATGCAGAGTGTAACTTGATTCATTTTGTAGATAGTCTGGTACACTTTTAGTATGAACACCAGTGACTTTGGAAAGAGTGGTGGGTTAACTTAAACTCCCCACCTCACCAATATTTTCATAAACACCTTTCAGAACTTCAACCATTTTGAACGTAAACACGTTGTGTAACGCCCGCTACCCTTTTGTATACTAGTTGTGGTTGGTGATGGTGACATGATACGTTTTTACTTTTCCCTCGCCGCCATTGTCAAGCTTTCACTAGGTGTGCTAGTATATTCCAAGATTAATTTAAAATCTTCTTCTTCTTCTTCATGTTAATATTTTAATGCTGTTGTTGATGATAATGATGATGATGGTGCATGTTCATTTAATTTTTTTTATAATTTGTCTGTTGCTAATAAGACTTTTGGGGAAGTTTAATGTATTTAGAAAGCTGTATAGATGAGCGTCAAATGATAATAGTCCTTTACGATTTGTAACCATATCATAGATTAAATCGTGTAGATTATAGCTCTTGCCCTGAATTATAATCCCTTTCCCATTGTTCTCAACTTGAATATGATCTTGACCACTTTCCATGAGATAGGTTAGGAGTCGTTTACTTTGTTCACAATTTGAGTGGGGCATTAGATTTCCAATTTTCAATACAATTGAATCCAATTCCTCCTTCTTTAATTGTGTTCCAGCAGCAGCAGAATTCTGAGGAGATGATTCTTTTTTATGATCAATACTAGTGGCCTTCGACCGATAGGGCTTATGTTTGTTCACTCGGCGAAGTGAATCTTGAAGTAAAAGTAGTTTTTTATCATCCTCAATATTCTCGTTGTCAAGGAATTTACTCAGATTGTTCTCAAAGTGTTCCA
The DNA here is from genome assembly GCF_049724085.1 of Artemia sp. Qi Xiang Cuo. Lineage (NCBI taxonomy): Eukaryota > Metazoa > Arthropoda > Branchiopoda > Anostraca > Artemiidae > Artemia > Artemia sp. Qi Xiang Cuo. Next base: position 51,366,338 of record NC_142810.1, read on the forward strand.
TGGGTGAGAGAGAGAGTTCTACGGGATTCAGTTTATAGGCTCTTGCCATTCTCTCTAGAGATAACTGTTTACAAATCCTGTCTTTATTGAGAATAAAAGTAAGAAAAAGATACTTTCCGCCTGAAGAAGCTGTTTCTTTTTTAAATTCGCTCCATCATTTGTGGAGTTCCATGCACGTACACAGGAACGATGTTTCTTCGCCTGCTTCTTAAAAAATTCTGGCAGTTGAAAAATAACCACGGTCAAAATTAAACAAACTTCAGATATTAGATTAATGAAATCATTGTCAATACCATGTTTGAGTATGGCTTTCCTAAGCGAGGGTTTTGAAGTGCTTAGAACTGAAAACCTCAAAGATCTGGCAGCTAACTAAGTGCAACATACGTAATGGTTTGCTCTTCTAATGAGCGTCCTTTAATATAAAATTTTCTATTCACGTCATAGTTCTAATAAAACTATGATGACATTCATTATTTATCTAGTAGGATTTCAGGCAAGATGGTTCTAATGAGGTACTTTTGTTTTTATCTATTTTTAGGAGTTCTGGGTTTTTATATTTCTTAGCATTGGGGGTAATCGTCTCTTACTAGGTGGCAAGTAAGTGACGCACCTCCAAAGAGACCACCAGTCTCATCGGAAGCGCGGGTTCAAATCCCAACGCTGGTATACGATTATGACCTCATTGATCAATCTTTAATATGAAATATGCAGTTTTCGTATAAAAGCTGATTCTATTTTAAAGATAATATTTTTTAATTACAAAAGACTTTTAACCCAATTAATTTCCTTTAAAATGAGCCATTGAACAACTCTACGATGTTCCAGTGCCAAGCTATCTGTGGAATTACTAACCTTAACTATAATTAAGTGGCGTATAAAATTTAGTATAGGTAAGAGATCGTTCTTTATTATACTATACACACCTTCAGTTACTATAGATTAGAGTTCGCTCTTTATTATAATGCTTGCTACCGCTGCAACCCGGATGTTTGATGTGAAATTACAAACAGGAAAAAGCCTATGGCTTTTTCTTAATTGGTATAGTAAGAGACTACCTGGCTACAAACTATGATTATTGCATCATTGATCAATCTTTAACATGAAATGTTCTTTACTGTAATGGTTTGTTCTTTACTAGGTTTCAGCCATCTCTACAGCCATGATACTGATGGAAATTACATAATCCCAATTTATGTTTCAGTTAATATGGGCTAGGTGTTGTTCTTTATTGTAATTAACATTGGACGTGATCGTCTCTTGCTAGGTTGCTAGCTACCGCTGCAACCCGGATAGCTACCCCTGGAACCACTGTAAATCAGTTACTATGGGCGAGAGATCGTTCTTTACTGTAAATGTATATATATTTTTATTGCTGCTACATAAACTGCAATTGCTCCTTCCAAAATTAATATACGAATTTTCTAAAAAGTACGCCTCCGTATATTCACTGTCTTGTCGAACATTTTCCATTGCATCTATAAACTGTTCCGCAGTTGCCAATCCATACCTTGGAAGCTTTTCATTAAACTGACAACATTTCTTTTGGATATTACTATGAAGCTTTGCCAAAGGATTTCTAGCCAACTTTTCAACAGCATCCGCTCTTTCAAAGAGAATTTTAATCTGTAATTTCGAATACTTTTCGTGATCGTGGTAAAACATGCGTAAAATGTTTCTCAATTTACGAAGATCATCTGCATTTTTGCCATCTTCTTGTATTTCTGAATGTAATTTTTCCCTTTGTCCTTGTGCGTTCTTTGGTACAACCTCGCAGAGAATTTTATTTTTTCATTATAGCTTTTGTCACCCCAGGATCCACCCATTATTCTAGTAGCAACTTTTTTCTTATATTTGTTTCGGTAATCTTCATCATTGTGATAACGCTCCTCGATCTTTTGTCTAGCTTTCTCAATTGTTGCTTCTCTATAAACTTCATCATTGTGATAACGCTCCTTGATGTTTTGTTTGGCTGCCTCAACTTTCGCAAGTCTATAATCTTCATCATTGTGATAACGCTCCTTGATCTTTTGTTTGACTGTCTCAATTTTCGCATGTCTATGATCTTCATCATTGTGATAACACATCTTGCTGTTTTGTTTTGCTCTCTCAATTATTACTTCTCGATACGCCTGGTCGGTTGAATACCTTTGCTTTTTTCTTTTCAAGTTACTATCTCTGTTTTTTTTGTAGTACTGATTTTTTAACTTGCGTGTAGCTTGCTTTGATCTAACCATTATGTATTCATGAATGAGACCATTTAAAGATTTAACGTTGCTTATATAGTAATTATGACGCCATGGCCTATTAATTTTATCTCATGACGTTAGGGCACAATTGTATTATTTCTTGACGTCTTCAGAAACAATAATATAATTTTGTGTTTTTTTATTCACCTTATAGTCTTAATATAAAACTATGACGACATTCATTATTTATCTAGTAGGGTTTCAGACAAGGTGGTTCTAATGATGTACTTTTGTTTTGATCTGACTCTATTTTTAGGAGTTTTGGGTTTTTATATTCCTTAGCATTGGACTGATCGTCTCTTACTAGGTTGCTAGCTACTGCTGCAACCCAAATTATGAGAGGCAGCCTGGCCGAGTGGTCCAAGGCACTGGTGTTAGCCACCAGTCTCTTCGGAGGCGTGGGTTCAAATCTTACCGCTGGTATACGATTATGTTTGAAAGACTGCAGTGTGAAAAGACATCAAAAATGCAGTTTCTGGTGGAAAAATTTATTCTCTTTTAGAAATAATTTATTTTAGTTACTATAGATTTTTAACCCAATTAATTTCCTTTAAAATGAGTCATTGAACAACTATCTACGAAGTTCCAGTGCCAAGCTATCTCTGGATACAAAAGAAGAAAAAAAATATCCCGTTTAGGCAGAATGTTGTAGTAGCTGCCACTTTTCATGATTTTCAAGCCAATATATTTCCCTTGCTGTTCAAGCCAAGGAACAGAAAGTGTACTATGCAGGGGTTTCGGACAAGGCAGTTCTAATGGTGTACTTTTTGTTTTGATCTGACTCCTTTGTTAGGAACTATGGGTTTTTATATTTCTTAACATTGGACGTGATCGTCTCTTACTGGATTGCAAGCTACCGCTGCAACCCGGATTAAAATGAGCCATTGAACAACTCTCTACGATGTTCCAGTGCCTAGCTATCTGTTGAATTACTAACCTATACTATAACTAAGTAGCGTATAAAATTTAGTATAGGCAAGAGGTCGTTCTATATTATAATGCAACCCGGATAATTCACTTATCATATCTTATTTGTACCATACGTTTCATAAGTCTCGGATAGTACAACAGTAAGCGAAGCCACTTGTGACGCTGTTAATTGGGGTTCAATTCCGCTTTTGGAGGAATTTTCAACACATTGTCTTTCAATATAAATATACAAGCATACACTGTAATTAAGTGGCATGTTTCAGATAGTATAGGCAAGAGTCCGTTCCTTATTATATCTAATATGTCCTGTGGTTTATTCTTTATTAGGTTTATGATACTGATGAAAATTACATAATCCCCATTTATTTTCCAGTTAACATTGACTAGATGTCGTTCTTTACTATGAAAAATTATGAACAAGAAAAAGCCTCTGGCTTTTTCTTAATTGGAATAGTAAGAGAAGACCTGGTTACATCCTAAGATTATGACGTCATCGATCAATCTTTAACATTAAATATGCAGTTGCTCGTAAAAAATTGATTCTATTCGAAAAACAATTTGTTTTAATTACAAAAGATTTTTAACCCCATTAATTTCATTAGAAATGAGCTATTGAACAACTCTCTACGATGTTCCAGTGCCAAGCTATCAGTGGAAGAAAAAAAAAGATGCCGTTTAGGCAGTATACTGTAGTAGCTGCCACCTTTCTTGATTTTCAAGCCAATATATTTCCCTTGCTGTTCAAGCCAAGGGACAGAAAGTTTCCTATATAGGGGTTTCGGACCAGGGAGTTCTTATGGTGTATATTTTGCTTTGATCTGACTTTTTTTTTATGAGTTATTGGTTTTTACATTTCTTAACATTAGACGTGATCGTCTCTTATAGGTTGCTAGCTACCACTGCAACCTGGATAAAACTACAATAAAAGAAAAAATATTTTTTTCAATTCATTACATTACATATGGTTATCCTAATGATCGTCTTTTAATATAAAAAAATATGCCATTTATGCAGAATGTTGTAGTAGCTGCCACTTTTCGACTCTTTTGTTAGGAGTTATGGGTTTTTATATTTCTTAACATTGGACGTGATCGTCTCTTACTAGGTTGCTAGCTACCGCCGCAACCCGGATCTTACTAGGTTGCTAGCTACCGCAGCAACCCAGATTATGTAACCATTAGTTGAATCAGACCATTGTTTTTTGTGGCCTTTTATTATATTTTTTATTCCAATGATCGTCTTTCAATGTAACTTTTTTATTTTTTACTATGGGGCGTGATCGTCTCTTACTAGGTTTCTAGCTACCACCTAAACCCGGATAGGTTGCAAGCTACTATTGTAACCCGGATTCCAGCTACTATGGGCTAAAGCTCGTCCTTTAATGTAATGAATAACAATTTACGATGTACCAGTGCCAATCTATCTGTGGAAAAGAAGAAAAAAATGATGCCGTTTAGGCAGAATGCTGTAGTAGCTTCCACTTTTCTTTATTTTCAAGCCGATATATTTCCCTTGCTCTTCAAGCCAAGGGACAGAAAGTTTCCTATATAGGGGTGTTAAACATGGCGGCTCTAATGGTGTGACGTCATATGATAACACAGACCTCTTTTTCTTTTCCCTGTTGTTTCAGTGACTATGAGACAGACTTCGCTCCTTACTGTAATCCCTTTGTCCATATGCGTTCTTCGGTACAACCTCGAAGAGAATTTAATTTTTTCATTATAGCTTTTGTCACCCCAGTATCCACCCATTATTCTGGTAGCAACTTTTTTCTTATATATTATTCGGTAATCTTCATTATTGTGATAACGCTCCTTGATCTTTTGTCTAGCCTGCTCAATTGTTGCTTCTCTGTAATCTTCATCATTTTCATACCTGTCCTTGCTCTTTTGTTTGGCTGTCTCAATTTTCGCATTTCTATAAACTACATCATTATAATAACGCTGTTTGTCACTATCAATTATTACTTCTCGATGCGCCTGGTCGGATGAATACCTTTGCTTTTTCTTTTCAAGATGTTATCTCTGTTTTTTTGGTAGTACTGTTTTTTTAACTTGCGTGTAGCTTGCTTGATTGAAACCATTATGTAACCATTAGTTGAATGTTTAAGTCACGTATCAAGTGCCAAGAACCTAACAAAAAATTAAACTAATTTTTAAATTTTCAGGTATTTTTCTAGTCTAAGTTAAAAGATTAAAACTATTGTTTTAAACTATTGTAAAAACACCATAAATATTTTTGCAGTTTTTAACTTTAGCGATTCTGAACTAAAAACGAAAATAAAATAAAAATTAATTTTTTTAATTTTTACGTCACGTCGCTCATTAAGTCATATATGGTTATTAGTACACAATAGGTTGTAGATATTACGTCATGTCACTTCTTACGTCATATATGGTTATTAGTAGATAATCGGTAAAATATTCGTTCTTTATTATAATAAAAACTTCAAAAACGCATAAAAAAGTTGTTCATGTTCATTTTTTTCAGTATGAAAAGACATCAAAAATGCAGTTTTTAATTGAAAAATTTATTCTCTCTTGGAAATAATTTTTTTTAGTTACAAAAGATTTTTAACCCAATTAATTTCCTTTGAAATGAGCCATTGAACAACTTTCTACGATGTTCCAGTGCCAAGCTATCTGTGGAAAAGAATAAAAAAAAATATCCCGTTTAGGCAGAATGTTGTAGTAGCTGCCACTTTTCTTGATTTTCAAGCCAATATATTTCCCTTGCTGTTCAAGCCAAGGGACAGAAAGTTTCCTATGCAGGGGTTTCGGACAAGGCGGTTCTATTGGTGTACTTTTTGTTTTGACCTGACTCTTTTTTTAGGAGTTAGGGGTTTTTATATTTCTTAACATTGGACGTGATCGTCTCTTACTAGGTTGCTAGCTACCGCTGCAACCCGGATTTCAGCTTTATCCGATGATCGAGGTTTTATGTACTATTCAGTCTAAACAAAACTTCTATTAATGACTACTACACGAGATCTTCTTGAGTGACATCATTTATGATAACTTTATCGATAACTTATATAAAAACTGGAAAAATACCTGAAAATTTTAAAATTAGTTTTATTTTTTGTTAGGTTTTTGTTTAATAACAAGCAGACATATTTTCTTTGTTGTTAAGCAAAGAGATTTCGGGTTGCAGCTGCCACTGCAACCCGGATACCGCAACAATCTGGATAGCTTTTAGATACCCCTGGAACCACCGTATATCAGTTACTATGGGCGAGAGATATGGGTTATAGGTCGTTCTTTACTCTAACAACCCAGATCATATTGTTAAATTTATAACTTTACTTAATGACTTCTTAGTCCAAGTGGGAAGTGTGATCGGCATTTAATCGAAAGGTTGGTGGTTCAAAGCCACCCGGGATCATTTTTTTTAATTTTTAATTCAGCTATCAATAAAACCATATCATTACTATATCATTAACTATAATTAAGTTAAGTGTGCAATTTAGTATAGGCAAGAGTTCGTTCTTAATTATAAATATCTTTGAAAAGACTGCAGTATGAAAAGACAAAAAATTCAGTTTTTAGTGGTAAAATTGATTCTCTTTTAAAAATAATTTATTCTAGTTACAAAAGATTTTTAACCCAATTAATTTTCTTTAACATGAACCGTCGAAAAACTCTCTACGATGTTCCAGTGTCAAGCTATCTGTGGAAAAGAAAGAAGAAAGAAAAAAATATGCCGTTTAGGCAGAATGTTGTAATAGCCGCCACTTTTCTTGATTTTCAAGCCAATATATTTCCCTTGCTGTTCCAGCCAAATGACAGAAAGTTTCCTATACAGGGGTTTAAGACAAAGCGGATCTAATGGTGTACTTTTTGTTTTGATCTGACTTTTTTTTTGTAGGAGTTAAGGGTTTTTATATTTATTAACATTGGAAGTGATCGTCTGTTATTAGGTTGCTAAATACCGCTGCAACCCCGAATACTATTGAAACGAGTCGCTCTTGCTATACAGTTTGTTACCACAAACTGTTTGATTATAAACGGGAAAAAGCTTATGGCTTTATCTTAGTTGGAGTCGTAATGCACAAACCTTAATATGGTACTATTCCCCAGATAAATAACTTCTCACAATATGCTTGTATTACCTTAAGTTTTAGTTACTATATGTCGTGGTTTGTTCTTTACTAGGTGTCAGGTATATCCGATGAAAATTATATAATCCTCATTTACGTGCTCATCTTTTACTAAGTTGCATCTGCGACAGCAATCATGATTCATTTTTCAGTTATTCGTTCTTTTCTATAATTACAAATGCTTTTTAACCCCATTAATTTCCTTCAAAATGAGCCATTGAACAACTCTTTACGATGTTCCAGTGCCATGCAATCTGTTGAATTACTAACCTATACTATAATTAAGTGGCGTATAAAATTTAGTATAGGCAAGAGGTCGTTCTTTATTATAATTTTCATAAGTCGCTGATGGTACATTAGTAAGCGAACCCACTTGTGACGCGGTTGATTTTGGTTTGATTCCGCGTTTGGAGGAATGTTTAACACATTGTCTTTGAATATAACTCTACAAGCTAACACTGTAATTAAGTGGCATGTTCCAGTTAGTATAGGCAAGAGGTCGTTCTTTATTATATTCAATTTATAACTTTAGCGATTCTGAACTAAAAACGAAAATAAAATAAAAATTAATTTTTTCAATTTTTACGTAACGTCGCTCATTAAGTCATATATGGTTATTAGTACAGAATAGGTTTTAGATATTACGTCAGGTCACTTATTACTTACTACTTACTTGTGGCGGGAATCAGGCGTTTCCACCTCGCCCGGCATCGATGATCTTGGAGACCTTCTTGGACCATGTTGAGCGATCTTCTGCCAGCTGCTCTGCAAAAGCAAGCCACTGAGTTGACCATCTGTGTCCAAACTTTCTGAATCCCCCGATAGGTTCAAGGTCTGATTTGGCCAGGTTCCACCAGTTCTTCCTCTGTCCTCCTTGGCGTCTCTTCCAGGAGCTAATAGGCTCGACTAGAAGTATTTGGCGAGGCAAGTATTCTGGCGGCTTCCGTAAAACATGGCCCAACCATTTCAAACGGCGTTCTTTAATAGTGAGCGCAACATCTCTCTGAATATTGCACATTCGACGTAGATCCGTGCTGGAGATACGGTCAAGCAGCTGTATTCTGAGAATTCTTCGCAGACAGGTATGCTCAAACACCTTCAGCGTATTCTCATGCTGTAGTTTTACCGACCATGTTTCGCATCCGTAAAGGAGAACGGTGCGGACTAGTGCCATGTAGATTCGAACTTTCGTTCGGACACTGACTTCGCGGCGATTCCATAAGGGTTTCCGAAGGGAGGCAAAGACTGTCTGTGCTTTCTGTATTCTCTGTTGGATATCAGCGTCGGAGGATCCGTCAATACATATTTGGGAGCCTAAGTATGTGAAACAGTTGACTTTTTCCAGTTGAACTTGATTGACAGTTAGTGTGAATGGTCCTGTGTCGTGGTTAATAGCCATGAATCTCGTTTTCTCTGTGCTGACTTTCAAGCCGATCAGGTCTGCCCAGGCCACCACGTTGTCAAGCATGTTTTGAGCTTCTACGGTTTCTGACAGGAGGCCAACATCATCCGCATAATCGAGGTCAGTCAGTGAGAGATTCTGTCCGATCTGAACTCCTGGATAGGACGACAGTGCATTTTCAAGCACCCAATCGACGCAATAATTGAACAGAGTCGGAGAGAGGATACACCCTTGTTTTACTCCGAACTCAACCAGGAATTCTTCAGTTTCTTCACCATAGACTCGAACTCGGCTCACTGACGCGTCATAGTATGCCTTCATCAGTTCAACAAACTTCAGTGGCATTCTGTCATTCTCTAGGATCTTCCAAAGTTTCTGGCGAGTGACAGAGTCGAAGGCGGCAATGAAGTCCAGGAACATCAAGATCAGGGGTAGATTGTACCTTTCAAACTGCTGGATAATAAGGTGAAAAACGAAGATATTATCAGTACAGCCTCTACCTGGCCGAAAGCCGGCTTGATTTTCTCGGGTTCTTTCCTCCCTTGCCCCTTTGAAGCGGTTCAAGAGTATAATCCCGAATATTTTGACCGCAATGTCTATAAGACTTATTCCGCGGTAATTTTTGCATTCGGTTTTATGTCCTTTCTTATAGAAGGGGAGAATGACTGATGTCTTCCAATCTTTTGGGAAAGAATTGGTCCTCCACACTTCTTCGAGAATGCCATGGAGCTGTTCATCAGTGACCTCAGGGAATTTTTTGTACACTTCCGGGGGGAGGCCGTCTTCACCTGGGGCTTTGTGGTTCTTCAGGGTCTTGATCGCTTTTAGTATTTCGGCTCTGGTCGGTGTATCCAGCTCGACGTCGGAGGGCTCTTTAGAAACGGCAGGTGGGAAAGCATCAGGGGCGGATGATGGGGATGGGTTTAGGAGCATCTGAAAGTGATCCTTCCATCTTGCTAAGCGCTCCTTCTGACAACTGATGATTTTTCCTGATCTGTCTTTGACTATTTCTGAGACAGCAGCTTTCTTACCAACGGACTCTTTCAGGATCTGGTAAAGCTTGCGGGTATCATGTGAGCGTGGTGCTTTCTCTAACGACACGGTAGCATCTTCCCACATTTGGCGGCGGTCCAGACGAACAGAGCGTTTTACCTGTCTGCGCAGCTCTTTTGTTTCTTCTTTAGGGCCGCTCATCTTTTGTCTTAGCTCACCGACTATTGACAGGGTCCTAGCGGTAATCCAGTGCTGTCGTTTTTTTTTTGCTCGGCCTAGGATCTCATCAGCAGTCTCTGTCATCACTGCTTTAAAGGTCCCCCCTCTCTTCTCGGGGGGTGGGTATTCATCAGAGCGGAGGGTGGCAAATTGGTAAGTCAGTTCCAAATTGAGGGCCTGTCAAACTTCTTTGTCTTGGAGCTTACCAATGTCGAATCCGGCCTTGGGTTGGTTTTTCCTCCGAGTTGCAAGACGTAGCAAAATTTTTGCAGCAACAATCCTGTGGTCAGACCCAGACTGCGAGCCTGTGTCCACGCCGTTGTAAGAGCGAGAGTCCTGTACGGAGCTTCTCCAGCGCTGGCGTACGAGAATGAAGTCTATTTGAGCCTTAGTGACACCGTCATTTGAATGCCAAGTTAAAAGGTGGCTAGGTTTGTGCTGAAATATGGTATTGGTGACAACAAGGTGGTTCATCAAGGCGTAGTTTAACAACCTTCGCCCATTCTCGCATCTGTGACCTTGTCCAAATTTTCGTCACTTATTACGTCATATATGGTTATTAGTAGATAATCAGTACAATATTCGTTCTTTATTATAATTTAAAATGATCCATTGAACAACTCTCTACGATGTTCCAGTGCTAAGTTATCTATGGAATATAAAGTTTAAAATACAACCTTACCACGAACTGTTTGATTGCTTCAAAAATCAAATGTCTTTGAAAAGACAGCAGTATAGAAAGACATCAAAAATACTGTTTTTAGTGGAAATATTTATCCTGTTTTAAAATAATTTATTTTAGTTACAAAAGGTTTTTAACCCAATTAATTTCCTTTAAAATGAGCCATTGAACAGCTCTCTACGATGTTCCAGTGCCAAGCTATCTGTTGAATTACTATCCTATACTATAATTAAGTGGCATATAAAATTTAGTATAGGCAAGAGGTCGTTCTTTATTATACGATCCCTTACGTATGATCTCCTAATCATCGTCTTTTAAAATAACTTCAGTTACTATTGAATAAAGTTCGTTCTTTAATGTATTCTTAAAAAATATCTATTGGTATCAAAATTTCGTTCTTTAGAGTCTTGGTTACTATTGAGACAAGTAGCTATTATTACAATAGAGTTCATTACCATGAACTGTTTGATTGCTTCAAAATTCAAATATCTTTGAAAATACTGCAGCATGAAAAAACATCAAAAATGCAATTTTTTGGACAAAATTGATTCTAATTTAAAAAGTATTTTATTTTTAATTACAAAAGTGACTAGATGTAGCAATTTCCTATAAAATGAGCTATTGTACAGCTCTCTATGATTTTCCAGTGCCAAGCTAGCTGAGGAGGAAAAAAAGCGGAAAGAAAAAAATATCCCGTTTGTGGAGAATAACGTGGTTAAATTGAATTTTCTTATTTTTCAAGCCAATATATTTCCCTTTCTGTTCAAGCCAAATGAAAGAGAGTTTCCTATACAGGGGTTTCGGACAAGGCAGTTCTAATGGTGTACTTTTTGTTTTGATCTGACTCCTTTTTTAGGAGCTATGGGATTTTATATTTCTTAACATTGGACGTGATCGTCTCTTACTAGGTTGCTAGCTACCGCTGCAACCCGGATTCTAGCTACCGCTGCAACCCGGATACTGAACTGATTACAAACAGGAAAAAGCCTACGGCTTTTTCTTCTTTCAAATAGTAAGAGACGAACCTCAAACAATCAAATAGCTAACTAATTCAAATGTATGTAATTGTTTGTTATTCCAATGATGGTCTTTTAATTTAATCTATGATTTTCCAGTGCCCAGCTAGCTGAGGAGGAAAAAAAAGCGGAAAGAAAAAAATATCACGTTTGTGGAGAATAACGTGGTTAAAGTCATTTTCTTGATTTTCAAGCCAATATATTTTCTTTGTTATTCAAGCCAAAGGGCGGTAAGTTTCCTTTATAGGGGTTTCGGACAAGGGGGTTCTAATGGTGTACTTTTTGTTTTGATCTGACTCTTTTTTTTTAGGAGTTTTGGGGTTTTATATTTCTTAACATTGGACGTGATCGTCTCTTACTAAGTTGCTAGCTACCGCTGCAACCCGGATAACTTCAGTTACTATGGACAAAAGTTCGTTCTTTAATGTAAAAAATCTTAACTATAGTGAAGTTGCGTATGCAAGTTAGTATAGGGAAGAGTTTGATCTTTATTATAACATCAAAAATGCAGTTTTTGGTGGAAAAATTTATTCTCTTTTAGAAATAATTTATTTTAGTTACAAAAGGTTTTTAACCCAATTAATTTCCTTTAAAATGAGCTATTGAACAACCCTCTACGATGTTCCAGTGCCAAGCTATCTCTGGATACAAAAGAAAAAAAAAGAAAAAATATCCCGTTTAGGCAGAATGTTGTAGTAGCAGCCACTTTTCTTGATTTTCAAGCCAATATATTTCCCTTGCTGTTCAAGCTAAGGGACAGAAAGTTTACTGTACAGGGGTTTCGGACAAGGCGGTTCTAATGGTGTACTTTTGAATTTGATCTGACTCCTTTTTTAGGAACTATGGGTTTTTATATTTATTAACATTGGACTTGATCGTCTCTTACTAGGTTGCTAGCTACCGCTGCAACCAGGATTTAAGGGATCGTCTTTTAATGTAATTTTATTCCTTATAGCACTTCAGTTATAACGGACTACAGTTCGTTCTTAAATGTAGAAACAATCAAGTAGCTAACTAATTCCAATGTATGCAATTGTTTGTTATTCCAATGATCGTCTTTTAATATAACTATACTATAATTAAGTGGCGTATAAAATTTAGTATAGGCAAGAGGTCGTTCTTTATTGTACTTAGCGCTGGTATACGATTATGTTTGAAAGACTGCAGTGTGAAAAGACATCAAAAATGCAGTTTTTGGTGGAAAAATTTATTCTCTTTTAGAAATAATTTATTTTAGTTACAAAAGGTTTTTAACCTAATTAATTTCCTTTAAAATAAGCTATTGAACAACCCTCTAAGATGTTCCAGGGCCAAGCTATCAGTGGAAAAGAAAAAAAGAAAAAAAGAAAGAAAAAAATATCCCGTTTAGGCAGAATGTTGTAGTAGCTGCCACTTTTCTTGATTTTCAAGCCAATATATTTCCCTTGCTGTTCAAGCCAAGGGACAGAAAGTTTCCTATGCAGGGGTTTCAGACAAGGCGGTTCTAATGGTGTACTTTTTGTTTTGATCTGACTCCCTTGTTAGGAACTATGGGTTTTTATATTTCTTAACATTGGACGTGATCGTCTCTTACTAGGTTGCTAGCTACCGCTGCAACCCGGATCATGCTTCAGAGCCATATTTGACTACTGTCATCACTGTAGCTTCTAATATTCTAATCTTGGTCTGCAGACTTATCTTCTTATTCTTCCAAACTTTTTTTTTAAATGAGCAAAAACACCCTGAGCACTGGCTATTCTACTTTTATCATCTTCACTGCTCTCACCATCTTTACTAAAAATACTACCAAGGTAGGTGAAGCTTCCCACTTCATCAATATCTTCATTACCCAATGTCACCTTTTCATCTTCTCACTTATTCTTAGCCTTAGTGACTTAGTCTTCTTAACATTAATTTTCAAACCTATTCTAGCACCCTAAACTTGCAAAACCTCTAAAATGTCATTCATTTTGCTCACACTTTCCTCTAGGATGCTTAAATCATCAGCATAATCTAAGTCCAGGAGACTTTTTCCTCCCCGTTTGATTCCGTGGTCTCCCATTGCCTTACCTGTGCTCCTTAATACTAACAACCCTGCTTAACTCCTGATTTAATATAAAACCAGCTTCTAACCTCATACTGTAATAAACACAGGAAAAAGCCTACGGCTTTTTCTTCTTTTAAATAGTAAGAGACGAGTCTCAAATAATCAAGTAGCTAGCTAATTCCAAAGGTATGCAATTTTTTGTTATTCCAATGATCGTTTTTTATTGTAACTAGGTTTCAGCCATCTCTACAGCCATGATACTATTGGAAATTACATAATCCCTATTTATGTTTCAGTTAACATGGGCAAGGTGTCGTTCTTTATTGTATATGGGCGAGAGATCGTTCTTTACTGTAACAATAAATACAAACAGGAAAAAGCCTACGGCTTTTTCTTCTTTGAAATAGTAAGAGACGAAATTCAAAAAGTCAAGTAGCTAACTAAGTCCAATGTATGGAATGGTTTGTTGTTTCAGTGATCGTCTTTTAATGTAATATTTATGAGAGGCAGCCTGGCCGAGTGGTCCAAGGCACTGGTGTTAGCCACCAGTCTCTTCGGAGGCGTGGGTTCAAATCTTAACGCTGGTATACGATTATGTTTGAAAGAATGCAGTGTGAAAAGACATCGAAAATGCAGTTTTTGGTGGAAAAATTTATTCTCTTTTAGAAATAATTTATTTTAGTTACAAAAGGTTTTTAACCCAATTAATTTCCTTTAAAATGAGCTATTGAACAACCCTCTACGATGTTCCAGTGCCAAGCTATCTCTGGATACAAAAAAAGAAAAAAGAAAAAAAATATCCCGTTTGGGGAGAATAACGTGGTTAAAGTCAATTTTCTTGATTTTCAAGCCAATATATTTCCCTTGCTGTTCAAGCCAAGGGACAGAAAGTTTCCTATACAGGGGTTTCGGACAAGGCGGTTCTAAGGGTGTACTTTTTGTTTTGATCTGACTCCTTTTTTAGGAACTATGGGTTTTTATATTTCTTAACATTGGACGCGATCGTCTCTTACTAGGTTGCTAGCTACCGCTGCAACCCGGAGGTTGCTAGCTATCGCTGCAACCCGGATTGCTAGCTACCGCTGCAACCCGGATGTAGTAGCTGCCACTTTTCTTGATTTTCAAGCCAATACATTCCCCTTGCTGTTCAAGCCAAGGGACAGAAAGTTTCCTATACAGGGGTTTCGGACAAGGCGGTTCTAATGGTGTACTTTTTGTTTTGATCTGACTCCTCTGTTAGAAACTATGGGTTTTTATATTTCTTAACATTGGACGTGATCGTCTCTTACTAGGTTGCTAGCTACCGCTGCAACCCGGATTCCAATGATCGTCTTTTAATGTAAATATTACAAAGAGGAAAAAGCCTATGGCTTTTTCTTAATTGGAAAAGTAAGAGACGACCTGGCTACAATCTACGGTTATAATTAATTATAATCTTATTTTAATTACTATGGCTGGAAGTTTGTTCTTTACTGTAATATAGACTGAAGATCGTTCTTTAATGTACAAACATTGGACGTGATCGTCTCTTACTTGGTTGCTAGCTACCGCTGCAACCCGGATGAATGAGACCATTTACAGTTTTGACGTTTCTTATATAGTAATTATGACGTCACTGCATCAAAAATGCAGTTTTTGGTGGAAAAATTTATTCTCTTTTAGAAATAATTTATTTTAGTTACTATAGATTTTTAACCCAAATAATTTCCTTTAAAATGAGCTATTGAACAACCCTCTACGATGTTCCAGTGCCAAGCTATCTCTGGATACAAAGAAAATAGAAAAAAAAAGAAAAAAATATCCCGTTTGGGGAGAATAACGTGGTTAAAGTCAATTTTCTTGATTTTAAAGCCAATATATTTCCCTTGCTATTCAAGCCAAGGGACAGAAAGTTTCCTATACAGGGGTTTCGGACAAGGCGGTTCTAATGGTGTACTTTTTGTTTTGATCTGACTCCTTTTTTAGGAACTATGGGATTTTATATTTCTTAACATTGGACGTGATCGTCTCTTACTAGGTTGCTAGCTACCACTGCAAACCGGATTCTTGATTTATTGGCCAATATATTTCCCTTGCTGTTCAAGCAAAATGACAGAAAGTTTTCTATACAGGGGTTTCAGACATCGCAGTTCTAATGGTGGTACTTTTTTTTATGATCTGACTTTTTTTAGGAGATATGGGTTTTTATATTTCTTAACATTGGACGCAATCGTTTCGTAATAGGTTGCTAGCTACCGCTGCAACCCGAATCTCTTACTAGGTTGCTAGCTACTGCTGCAACCCGAATTCACATATATAGTTAGAAGAAGCAGCTTGGCCGAGTGGTCCAAGGCACTGGTGTTAGCCACCAGTCTCTTTGGAGGCGAGGGTTCAAATCTTACCGGTGGTATACGATTATAATTTATGTACAAAAATCAAATATCTTTGAAAAGACTGCAGTATGAAAAGACATCAAAATGCAGTTTTTATTGGAAAAATTTATTCTCTTTTAGAAATAGCTTATTTTAATTACAAAAGATTTTTAATCCAATCAATTTCCTTTAAAATGAGCCATTGAAAAACTAAAATACGATTATAATTTATGTACAAAAATCAAATATCTTTGAAAAGACTGCAGTATGAAAAGACATCAAAATGCAGTTTTTATTGGAAAAATTTATTCTCTTTTAGAAATAGCTTATTTTAATTACAAAAGATTTTTAATCCAATCAATTTCCTTTAAAATGAGCCATTGAAAAACTCTCTACGACGTTCCAATGCCAAGCTATCTGTGGAAAAGAAAAAAAGAAAAAAAAATGTCCCTTTTAGGCAGAATGTTGTAGTAGCTACCACTTTTCTTGATTTTCAAGCCAATATATTTCCTTTGCTGTTCAAGCCAAGGGACAGAAAATTTCCTATATAGAGGTTTCGGACAAGGCGGTTCAAATGGTGTACTTTTTTTTGATCTGACTCCTTTTTCGAGGAAGCTATTGGTTTTTATATTTCTTAACATTGGACGTGATCGTCTCTTACTAGGTTGCTAGCTACCACTGCATCCCGGAACCACGAAGTCTTTGATTTAATACTTCATTTACTATGGGTTACAGTTCATTCCTTATTGCAAATGATGACAAACAGGAAGAAGCCTACGGCTTTTTCTTCTTTGGAGTAGTAAGAGACGACTCTCAAAGAATACGGCAGCTAACTATGTCCAATGTATGCAATGTTTTGTTCTTCTATTGATTGTCTTTTAATATAACTATATAAAAGTTTTGGAAAAGGCGGTTCTAATAGTGTACTTCTTATTTTGATCTGAATCTTTTTTTAGGAGTTATGTGTTTTTATATTTCTTAACATTGGAGGTGATCGTCGCTTACTAGGTTGCTAGCTACCGCTGCAACCCGAAAAACTCTATTACAAACAGCAAAAAGCCTATGGCTTTTTCTTAATTTGAATAGTAAGAGACGACATGGCTACAACCTACAATTATGGCATCATTGATCAATCTTTAACATTAATTATAATCTTATTTTAGTTACTATTGGCTTGAAGTTTGTTCTTTACTGTAATTTGATTTATGTCTAATATTCATGTAAACATCTTCAATTCTCTCTTAATAACAAGGGTTTGTAGCTCAGAGGTAGAGCAATTGACTGCAGATCGATAGCTCACTGGTTCGAATTCGGTCGGGAACTAATTTTTCAGAAAATAATTATGGTTTAAAATCTAATAGCTGGTCTTTTACCCTAAACAAGATTTTAATTTATGTCTAATATTAATCATTAAGTAAAATTCATCATCTATATAATGATTTCTTATAATACTTCAATTACTATGGACGAAAGTTCGTTCTTTAATGTAAATTCTTTTGGATATTACTATGAAGCTTTGCCAAAGCATTTCTAGCCGACTTTTCAACAGCATCCGCTCTTTCAAAGAGAATTTTAATCTGTAATTTTGAATACTTTTCGTGATCCCGATAAAACATGCATAAAATGTTTCTCAATTTACAAAGATCAGCCTGCATTTTTGCTATCTTCTTGTATTTCTGAATGTAATTTTTCCCTTTGTCCTTATGCGTTCTTCGGTACAACCTCGCAGAGAATTTAATTTTTTCAGTATAGCTTTTGTCACCCCAGTATCTACCCATTATTCTGGTAGCAACTTTTCTCTTATATTTGCTTTGTAATCTATATCGTTATCATACCGTTCCTTGCTGTTTTGTTTGGCTGTCTTAATTTTCGCATGTCTTTA
Organism: Artemia sp. Qi Xiang Cuo; assembly: GCF_049724085.1. Taxonomy (NCBI): domain Eukaryota; kingdom Metazoa; phylum Arthropoda; class Branchiopoda; order Anostraca; family Artemiidae; genus Artemia; species Artemia sp. Qi Xiang Cuo. Next base: position 51,384,184 of record NC_142810.1, read on the forward strand.
GACTACATCATTATAATAACGCTGTTTGTCACTATCAATTTTCGCATCTCGATACGCCTGGTTGGTTGAATACCTTTGCTTTTCTCTTTTCAAGATGCTATCTCTGTTTTTTTGGTAGTACTGTTTTTTTAAATTGCGTGTAGCTTGCTTGATTGAGACCATTATGTAACCATTAGTTGAATGTTTAAGTCACGTATCAAGTATCAAGAACCTAACAAAAAATTAAATTAATTTTTAAATTTTCAGGTATTTTCTAGTCTAAATTAAAAGATTATAACTATTGTTCAGACACCATAAATATTTTTGCAGTTTATAACTTTAGCGATTCTGAACTAAAAACGAAAATAAAATAAAAATTATTTTTTTCAATTGTTACGTCACGTTGCTCATTAAGTCATATATGGTTATTAGTACACAATAGGTTTTAGATATTACGTCATGTCACTTATTACGTCATATATGGTTATTAGTAGATAATCGGTAAAATATTCGTTGTTTATTATAATTTAAAATGATCCATTGAACAACTCTCTACGATGTTCCAGTGCTAAGCTATCTATGGAATATAAAAACTAAAATACAACCTTACCACGAACTGTTTGATTGCTTCAAAAATCAAATATCTTTGAAAAGACAGCAGTATGGAAAGACATCAAAAATACAGTTTTTAGTGGAAAAATTTATCCTGTTTTAAAATAATTTGTTTTAGTTACAAAAGGCTTTTAACCCAATTAATTTCCTTTAAAATGAGCCATTGAACAGCTCTCTACGATGTTCCAGTGCAAAGCTATCTTTGGAAAAGAAGAAAAAAAGAAAAAAATATTATGTTTGTGGAGAATAACGTGGTTAAAGTCAATTTTCTTGATTTGCAAGCCAATATATTTCCCTTGCTATTCAAGCCAAAGGGCGGTAAGTTTCCTTTCAAGGGGTTTCGGACAAGGCGGTTCTAATGGTGTACTTTTTGTTTTGATCTGACTCCTTTTTTTAGGAACTATGGGTTTTTACATTTCTTAACATTGGACGTGATCGTCTCTTACTAGGTTGCTAGCTACCGCTGCAACCCGGATTTGTTATTCCAATGGTCCTCTTTTAATGTAATTAAAATGATCCATTGAACAAATCTCTACGATGTTCCAGTGCTAAGCTATCTATGGAATATAAAGTTTAAAATACAACCTTACCACGAACTGTTTGATTGCTTGAAAAATCAAATGTCTTTGAAAAGACAGCAGTATGGAAAGACATCAAAAATAAAGTTTTTAGTGGAAAAATTTATCCTGTTTTAAAATAATTTGTTTTAGTTACAAAACGTTTTTAACCCAATTAATTTCCTTTAAAATGAGCCATTGAACAACTCTCAACGATGTTCCAGTGCAAAGCTATCTCTGGAAAAGAAGAAAAAAAGAAAAAAAATATCCCGTTTGTGGAGAATAACGTGGTTAAAGTCAATTTTCTTGATTTTCAAGCCAATATATTTCACTTGCTGTTCAAGCCAAAGGGCGGTAAGTTTCCTTTCAAGGGGTTTCGGACAAGGCGGTTCTTATGGTGTACTTTTTGTTTTGATCTGACTCCTTTTTTAGGAACTATGGGTTTTTAGATTTCTTAACATTGGACGTGATCGTCTCTTACTAGGTTTCCTAGCTACCGCTGCAACCCGGATTTGTTATTCCAATGATCGTCTTTTAATGTAATGCAACCTGGAACATTTTGTTTTTACTATGGGGCGTGATCGTCTTTTACTAAGTTGCAAGCTACCGCTGCAACCTAGCAAACAAACCTGGGTATCATTTTTACATAGTAACCTTTGAAATGAGATTCTTGTAAGCATCATCTATATAATGGTTTCTTCTAACACATCAGTTACTATGAAGTGATGATCGCTCTTTATGTAATTTTTTAACTTACGTCCAGCTTGCTTGGACGAAACCATTATGTAACCATTAGTTGGAATGAAACCATTGTTCTATTTTGGCCTTTTATAAAGTAATCATGACGTCATGGCGTAATGAAGTTATTTCATGACGTCATGGAATAATATATTTCATGACGTCTTCAGAAATAACAACATAATGTCGCTTTTTTCTATTCACGTCATAGTTCTAATAAAATTATGACGACATTAATTATTTATCTAGTAGGGTTTCAGACAAGGTGGTTCTAATGATTTACTTTTGTTTTGATCAGACTCTTATTTTTTGTAGTTCTGGGTTTTTATATTTCTTAGCACTGGCCGTGATCGTCTCTTACTAGGTTGATAGCTACTGCTGCAACCCGGATTCACATATATAGTTATGAGAGGCAGCGTGGCCGAGTGTTCAAAGGTGATGGTGTTAGTTACCACTCTCTTCGGAGGCACGGGTTCAAATCCTACCGCTGGTATACGATTATGACGTCATTGATCAATCTTTCATATGAAATATGTTTAAAATGAGCCATTGAACAACTGCATACGATGTTCCAGTGCCAAGCTCTCTGTGGAATGACTAACCTCTATTATGATTAAGTGGCGTATAAAATTTAGTATAGGCAAGAGGTCGTTCTTTATTATAACTGCAACCCGGATTTACAATGATCCATTGAACAACTCTCTACGATGTTCCAGGGCTAAGCTATCTATGGAATATAAAGTTTAAAATACAACCTTACCACGAACTGTTTGATGGCTTCAAAAACAAAAATCAAATGTCTTTAAAAAGACAGCAGTATAGAAAGGTATCAAAAATACAGTTTTTAGTGGAAAAATTTATCCTGTTTTAATTTGTTTTAGTTACAAATGGTTTTTAACCCAATTAATTTCCTTTAAAATGAGCCATTGAACAACTTTCTACGATGTTCCAGTGCAAAGCTATCTCTGGATAACAAGAAAGAAAAAAATATCCCGTTTAGGCAGAATGTTGTAGTAGCTGCCACTTTTCTTGATTTTCAAGCCAATATATTTCCCTTGCTGTTCAAGCCAAATGACAGAAAGTTTCCTATACAGGGGTTTCGGACAAGGCGGTTCTAATGGTGTACTTTTTGTTTTGATCTGACTCCTTTTTTTAGGAACTATGGGTTTTTATATTTCTTAACATTGGACGTGATCGTCTCTTACTAGGTTGCTAGCTACCGCTGCAACCCGGATTGCTAGCTACCGCTACAACCCGTATCTTAACATTGGACGTGATCGTCTCTTACTAGGTTGCAAGCTACCGCTGCAACCCGGATAATGATGTACTTTTTGTTTTGATCTGACTCCTTTTTTAGGAGTTATAAGTTTTTATATTTCTTAACAATGGGTGTGATCGTCTCTTACTAAGTTGCTAGCAACCGCTGCAACTCGTATTCCGTGTTATTAAAGCCAAGGGCCGGTAAGTTTGCTATATAGAGGTTTTTAAACAAGGCGATTCTAATAGTTTACTTCTTGTTTTGATCTTAATCTTTTTTCAGGAGTTATTGGTTACTTTAGTATTTACTATGGGGCTTGATCGTCTCTTACTAGGTTGATAGCTACCGCTGCAACCCGGATAATATTTATCATAAACATTTCAGTTAGTATAGGCTAAAGTTCTTTCTTTATTATAATCATTACAAACAGGAAAAAGCCTACGGCTTTTTCTTCTTTGAAATAGTAAGAGACGAACCTCAAGCAATCAAGTAGCCAACTATGTCCAATGTGTGCAGTGGTATGTTATTTCAATGATCGTCTTTTAATGTAAATATTCCCATTTGTAATGACCTATTTTGATCATTTATGTATAGTATAAAAGTTTGTTCTTTATTATAATTTTCCTGCGGTTTAAATTGGTTTTCGATAGGCACAGTTAAATCCGCAACGGGATTGATGGGCATCACCAGATTAATGTCTGATTGCTTCAGATTAACAATTTCAATGAAAGCTTCCTTTTTTTCTTGGTCTTCCTTTTGATGTTGTTGGTTTTCCTGTGGATTAGTTTCTTTGTTATCCCCAATTTCCTTTTTCCTTTGTTCTTCCTCTTGCTGTCCACTTTCAATCAAAGCCTCCTTTTTTTCTTGGTCTTCCTTTTGATGTGGCTAACGAGCATCACTTTTAGCTTGAGAAATCCTAGCTCTAACACGGTCAATAATAATATTTTTTATTCCTACTGCTGCCTTTCTCTGAATTATAAAAAAAACTATTTGTTAAACACCATTTATGAAGAGCTATATCGGTCCTTTATGTATAAGCCACTGCAACCCGGATATGGACTGAAGATCGTTCTTTATTGTAATTATATCGTAACAATTTGTTTTATAAGAATAATTAATTTAGGTAATCACAAAAGGTTTCTATATAAAGCAGTTTCCTTTAAAATGAGCAACTACACAGTTCTTAATTATGACCACAAACTGTTTGATTTAATACTTAAGTTACTATGGGTTCAGTTCGTTCCTTATTGTAATCAGTCCAATATATGCAATGGTGTGCTTTTCTAATGATCGTCCTTTAATATAAAAGAAATCAAAAATGCAGTTTTTGGTGGAAAAATTTATTCTTTTTAGAAATAATTTATTTTAGTTACTAAAGATTTGTAACTCAATTAATTTCCTTTAAAATGAGCTATTGAACAACTCTCTACGATAATCCAGTGCCAAGCTATCTGTGGAAAAGAAAGAAAAAAAGATAAAGAAAAAAATATGCCGTTTGTGGAGAATAACGTGGTTAAAGTCAATTTTCTTGATTTGCAAGCCAATATATTTCCCTTGCTGTTCAAGCCAAATGACAGAGAAGTTTCCTAAACAGGGGTTTCAGACAAGGTGGTTCTAATGGTGTACTTTTTGTTTTGATCTGACTTTTTTTTTAGGCGTTAGGTGTTTTTATATTTCTTAACATTGGACGTGATCGTCTCTTACTATGTTGGGTAATTTATAATTTATAATGATGTATAATATAAATACTGTAATCTTCACTATAGTGAAGTTGCCTATGCAAGTTAGTATAGGGAAGAGTTCGATCTTTATTATAAAAACTTTGAAACTTAGAAGAAATCACTTTTAGAAAATCAGTAATACCGAATTTCTTTTACCGGTACTTATCTTAATATAACATACCTTAGAGAAGCAACTTGTCAATAGATTATTTCACTTGACATGGGGCAGAGGTTGTTCTCTACTACAAAAAAACTGATTACAAACAGGAAAAAGCCTACGGCTTTTTCTTCTTTGAAATAGTAAGAGACGAACCTCAAAGAATCAAGTAGCTAACTAATTCCCATGTATGCAATTGTTTGTTATTCCAATGATCATCTTTTAATGTAATTTATAGGTGTTTCGGATCAGAGGGTTCTAATGGTGTACTTTTTGTTTTGATCTGACTCTCCTTACAGGAGTTATGGGTTACTTTAGTATTTACTATGGGGCGTGATCGTCTCTTACTAGGTTGCTAGCTACCGCTGCATCCCGGACTATACTATAATTAAGTGGCGTATAAAAATTAGTAAAGGCAAGAGGTCGTTCTTTATTATAATGTTTTAAGTTAATGTAATTAAATTAGTTACAATGACCTAGAATTCGATCTTTACCATAATAATTTTCTTCAAAATGAGCCATTGAACAACTCTCTAAGATGTTTCAGTGCCATGCTATATGTTGAATTACTAACCTATACTATAATTAAGTGGCGTATACAATTTAGTATAGGCAAGAGATCGTTCTTTATTATAATCTGATTTTTTATGTATCTATTGATATTATAAAAAATCTGAAGCATAAAAATCTGATTTTTTATGTATCTATTGATATTAAAATTCCATTTTTTAGAATTTCTGTTACTATTGAGACGAGTCACTCTTACTATACATTTCGTTACCGCGAACTGTTTTATTTTTCCCAATCTGATTTTTCTCTTTTTTATCTTTAGATATTCTAATTTGTGTAAACTGAAGAACTGCAAAGAATAGCAAAAGTCCAATTTGTAGTTATTCATGATTCATGATAAACCGTAGGATTCGTTTCTATTGTTAGGAATTGTTAGCTCAATAGGCTAGAGAAGATTGCTTAAATGTTTGAGGGTCTTGGGTTCGAATCCATCACAAGCCAATTTTTTAAGAGGGCTCAAAAAGAATAAATCCAAAACCATCTCATTGTAAATTAATTTAAAGATAAATTAAAGATAATTTCAAAACCTTATTATATGCCAACAATTTCAGATGAAACTTACATACTTCCGATTTAAAATGAACTATTTCGATTATTCAAAATAAACTTTTGAAAACAAGAGTTCGTTCTTTATTATAAATTCTTTTCAAAATTAAATTAGTTACTATGGCCTAGAGTTAGTTCTTTACCATATCGTAACAAATTATTTTATAATAATAGTTATTTTTGTTAATCACAAAAAGTTTCTATATACAGCAATTTTCTTTAAAATGAGCCACTAGGCAGCTCTTTATTATGACCACGAAATGTTTGATTTAATACTTCAGTTACTATGGTTTAAAGTTCGTTCCTTATTGTAAATTAGTTACTATAGATTTTTAACCCAATTAATTTCCTTTAAAATGAGCTATTGAACAACCCTCTACGATGTTCGAGTGCCAAGCTATCTCTGGATACAAAAAAAGAAAAAAAAAAGAAAAAAAAAAAGAAAAAAATATACCGTTTAGGCTGAATGTTGTAGTAGCTGCCACTTTTCTTGATTTTCAAGCCAATATAGTTCCCTTGCTGTTCAAGCCAAGGGACAGAAATTTTACTATGCAGGGGTTTCGGACAAGGCGGTTCTAATGGTGTACTTTTTGTTTTGATCTGACTCTTTTTTTAAGAACTATGGGTTTTTATATTTCTTAACATTGGACGTGATCGTCTCTTACTAGGTTGCTAGCTACCGCTGCAACCCGGATGAAGATTTAACTAATGTGTCAAAAGTAAGGTTGCAAGTCGACGATTTTGTTTTGGCCTTATTATAATTGGTATGCTGAAATAGTAATATACATATGGCTCTTAAATCATACTTCTTTATGGTTCCATATGGTCTAGTGGCTAGGATAGTTAACTTTCACTTAACAGGCTCGGGTTCGATTCCCGGTGTGGGAAAATTTTTAACTCTATAATCTTCGAACATTTGAACCTTTTATTATTTATAATGATGTATAATATAAATACTGTAATCTTAACTATAGTGAAGTTGCGTATGCAAGTTAGTATATATAGGGAAGAGTTCGATCTTTATTATATCGTCTCTTACTAGGTTGCTAGCTACCACTGCAACCCGGATTCCTTATAGTACTTCAGTTTTAAGGACTAAAGTTCGTTCTTAAATGTATCTTTATTATAAAAAAGAAACTTGTTTATTTACATTCTAGCTAAAATAATGAAGATAATATGAATGAACCACAGGGTTCAGTTTCCTTGGACTTGAGTTCGTTTTTAACTATAAATACAAACAGGAAAAAGCCTACGGCTTTTTCTTCTTTTAAATAGTAAGAGACGAAACTCAAACAATCAAGTAGCTAACAAAGTCCAATGTATGGAATGGTTTGTTATTTCAGTGATCGTCTTTTAATGTAAATTTACTAACCTATACTATAGTTAAGTGGCCTATATAATTTAGTATAGGCAAGAGATCGTTCTTTATTATAACACTCTATTCACGTCATAACTCTAATATAAAACTATGATGACGTTCATTATTTATCTAGTAGGGTTTCAGACAAGGTATTTCTAATGATGTACTTTTGTTTTGATCTGACTCTATTTTTAGGAGTTTTGGGTTTTTATATTTCTTAGCATTGGACTGATCGTCTATTACTAGGTTGCTAGCTACTGCTGCAACCCAAATTCACATATATATTTATTTATGAGAGGCAGCCTGGCCGAGTGGTCCAAGGCACTGGTGTTAGCCACCAGTCTCTTCAGAGGCGTGGGTTCAATTCTTACCGCTGGTATACGATTATGTTTGACAGACTGCAGTGTGAAAAGACATCAAAATGCAGTTTTTGGTGGAAAAATTTATTCTCTTTTAGAAATAATTTATTTTAGTTACTATAGATTTTTAACCCAATTAATTTCCTTTAAAATGAGCTATTGAACAACCCTCCACGATGTTCCAGTGCCAAGCTATCTCTGGATACAAAAAAAGAAAAAAAAAGAAAAAAAAAAGAAAAAAATATCCCGTTTAGGCAGAATGTTGTAGTAGCTGCCACTTTTCTTGATTTTCAAGCCAATATATTTCCCTTGCTGTTCAAGCCAAGGGACAGAAATTTTACTATGCAGGGGTTTCGGACAAGGCGGTTCTAATGGTGTACTTTTTGTTTTGATCTGACTCTTTTTTTAAGAACTATGGGTTTTTATATTTCTTAACATTGGACGTGATCGTCTCTTACTAGGTTTCTAGCTACCGCTGCAACCCGGATTATATACTAATTATGACGTCACTCTATTCACGTCATAGCTCTAATATAAAACTATGATGACGTTCATTATCTATCTAGTAGGGTTTCAGACAAGGTATTTCTAATGATGTACTTTTGTTTTGATCTGACTCTATTTTTAGGAGTTTTGGGTTTTTATATTTCTTAGCATTGGACTGATCGTCTCTTACTAGGTTGCTAGCTACTGCTGCAACCCAAATTCACATATATATTTATTTATGAGAGGCAGCCTGGCCGAGTGGTCCAAGGCACTGGTGTTAGCCACCAGTCTCTTCAGAGGCGTGGGTTCAATTCTTACCGCTGGTATACGATTATGTTTGAAAGACTGCAGTGTGAAAAGACATCAAAATGCAGTTTTTGGTGGAAAAATTTATTCTCTTTTAGAAATAATTTATTTTAGTTACTATAGATTTTTAACCCAATTAATTTCCTTTAAAATGAGCTATTGAACAACCCTCTACGATGTTCCAGTGCCAAGCTATCTCTGGATACAAAAAAAGAAAAAAAAAGAAAAAAAAAAGAAAAAAATATCCCGTTTAGGCAGAATGTTGTAGTAGCTGCCACTTTTCTTGATTTTCAAGCCAATATATTTCCCTTGCTGTTCAAGCCAAGGGACAGAAATTTTACTATGCAGGGGTTTCGGACAAGGCGGTTCTAATGGTGTACTTTTTGTTTTGATCTGACTCTTTTTTTAAGAACTATGGGTTTTTATATTTCTTAACATTGGACGTGATCGTCTCTTACAAGGTTGCTAGCTACCGCTGCAACCCGGATAGATCTAGAGATTTCCTTTAAAATGAGCCATTGAACAACTCTCTACGATGTTCCAGTGCCAAGCTATCTCTGGAAACAAAAGAAAGAAAAAAATATCCCGTTTGTGCAGAATAACGTGGTTAAAGTCAATTTTCTTGATTTTCAAGCCAATATATTTTCTTTGTTATTCAAGCCAAAGGGTGGTAAGTTTCCTTTATAGGGGTTTCGGACAAGGCGGTTCTAATGGTGTACTTTTTGTTTTGATCTGACTATTTTTCTAGGAGTTAGGGATTTTTATATTTCTTAACATTGGACGTGATCGTCTCTTACTAGGTTGCTAGCTACCGCTGCAACCCGGATAAATGTAGAACTCTTTCTAATTGATTACAAACAGGAAAAAGCCTACGGCTTTTTCTTCTTTGAAATAGTAAGAGACTAGCCTCAAACAATCAAGTAGCTAACTAAATCAAATGTATGTATTGGGTTTTTATTCCAATGACCGTCTTTTAGTGGAAAATTTTAATATATTGACCTTAAATATAATAACTGTACTAGCCTATACTATAGTTAAGTGGCCTATAAAATTTAGTATTGGCAAGAGGTCGTTCTTTATTATAATCAAAGAGAATTTTAATCTGTAATTTTGAATACTTTTCGTGATCCTGGTAAAACATGCGTAAAATGTTTCTCAATTTACGAAGATCAGCCTGCATTTTTGCCAAATTCTTGTATTTCTGAATGTAATTTTTCCCTTTGTCCTTATGCGTTCTTCGGTACAACCTCGCAGAGAATTTAATTTTTTCATTATAGCTTTTGTCACCCCAGTATCTACCCATTATTCTGGTAGCAACTTTTTTCTTATGTTTGTTTCGGTAATCTTCATCATTATCATACCGTTCCCTGCTCTTTTGTCTAGCCTGCTCAATTCTTGCTTCTCTGTAATGTTCATCATTACCATACCGTTCCTTGATCTTTTGTTTGGCTGTCTCAATTTTTGCATGTCTATAATCTTCATCATTTTGATAACGTTCCCTGCTCTTTTGTCTAGCCTGCTCAATTGTTGCTTCTCTATAAAGTTTATCATTGTGATAACGCTCCTTGATCTTTTGTTTAGCCTGCTCAATTCTTGCTTCTCTGTAATGTTCATCATTACCATACCGTTCCTTGATCTTTTGTTTGGCTGTCTCAATTTTTGCATGTCTATAATCTTCATCATTGTGATAACACATCTTGCTGTTTTCTTTTGCTCTCTCAATTATTACTTCTCGATACGCCTGGTCGGTTGAATACCTTTGATTTTTTCTTTTCAAGTTACTATCTCTGTTGTTTGTGTAGTAGTCTTTCTTCAACTTGCGTATAGCCTGCTTTGATCTAACCATTATTCTAATCAAGAATGAGAGAATTTTCAGTTTTGACTTTCCTTATATACTAATTATGACGTCACTCTATTCACGTCATAACTCTAATATAAAACTATGATGACGTTCATTATTTATCTAGTAGGGTTTCAGACAAGGTATTTCTAATGATGTACTTTTGTTTTGATCTGACTCTATTTTTAGGAGTTTTGGGTTTTTATATTTCTTAGCATTGGACTGATCGTCTCTTACTAGGTTGCTAGCTACTGCTGCAACCCAAATTCACATATATATTTATTTATGAGAGGCAGCCTGGCCGAGTGGTCCAAGGCACTGGTGTTAGCCACCAGTCTCTTCAGAGGCGTGGGTTCAATTCTTACCGCTGGTATACGATTATGTTTGAAAGACTGCAGTGTGAAAAGACATCAAAATGCAGTTTTTGGTGGAAAAATTTATTCTCTTTTAGAAATAATTTATTTTAGTTACTATAGATTTTTAACTCAATTAATTTCCTTTAAAATGAGCTATTGAACAACCCTCTACGATGTTCCAGTGCCAAGCTATCTCTGGATACAAAAGAAAAAAAAAAGAAAAAAAGAAAAAAATATCCCGTTTAGGCAGAATGTTGTAGTAGCTGCCACTTTTCTTGATTTTCAAGCCAATATATTTCCCTTGCTGTTCAAGCCAAGGGACAGAAATTTTACTATGCAGGGGTTTCGGACAAGGCGGTTCTAATGGTGTACTTTTTGTTTTGATCTGACTCTTTTTTTAAGAACTATGGGTTTTTATATTTCTTAACATTGGACGTGATCGTCTCTTACTAGGTTGCTAGCTACCGCTGCAACCCGGATTAAACCCGGATTATGTAAAGGTTGCTAGCTACCGCTGCAACCTAGATATTCTTATTTCTGCTACTATGGGCTAAGGTTCGTTCTTTCATGTAAAACTAGCAAAACATTTTTTAAGCCTGATGAAGATTTAACTAATGTGTCAAAAGTAAGGTTGCAAGTCGACGATTTTGTTTTGGCCTTATTATGATTGGTATGGTGAAATAATAATATGCATATGGCTCTTAAATCATACTTCTTTATGGTTCCATATGGTCTAGTGGCTAGGCTAGTAAACTTTCTCTTAACAGGCTCGGGTTCGATTCCCGGTGTGGGAAAATTTTTAACTCTATAATCTTCGAACAGTTGAACCTTTTATAATTTATAATGATGTATAATATAAATACTGTAATCTTAACTATATTGAAGTTGCATATGCAAGTTAGTATAGGGAAGAGTTCGATCTTTATTATAATTTTTAATTACAAAAGTGACTAGATGTTGCAATTTCCTTTAAAATGAGCTATTATACAGCTCTCTATGATTTTCCAGTGCCCAGCTAGCTGAGAAGAAAAATCAAGCGGAAAGAAAAAATATCCCGTTCGTGGAGAATAACGTGGTAAAAGTCAATTTTCTTGATTTTCAAGCCAATATATTTTCTTTGTTATTCAAGCCAAAGGGCGGTAAGTTTCCTTAATAGGGGTTTCGGACAAGGTGGTTCTAATGGTATACTTTTTGTTTTGATCTGACTCTTTCCTTAGGAGTTAGGGGTTTTATATTTCTTTACATTGGAGGTGATCGTCTCTTACTAGGTTGCTAGCTACTGCTGCAACCCGGATTGCTAGCTACCGCTGCAACCCGGATTTGATGATCGAGCCTTTATGTAACCCGGACTAAAAAATTATTATCATATCTTATATGTTACTTTTATTTTATGAGTCATCGATAGTCTAATGGTAAGTGTGCCCACTTTTTTCTTGGGAGAAGGGGGTTCGATTCCCCGTCGGGAAGAACTTTTAATATGTTGAATTAAAAGCACTATCTTTTCAATTTAAAATTTAAAAAAGAAACTTTTTTATTTACATTCTAGCTAAAATAATGAAGATAATATGAATGAATCACAGTGTTCAGTTTCTTTGGACTTGAGTTCGTTTTTTAACTATAAATAAAAACAGGAAAAAGCCTACGGCTTTTTCTTCTTTTAAATAGTAAGAGACGAAACTTAAACAATCAAGTGGCTAACTAAGTCCAATGTATGGAATGGTTTGTTATTTCAGTGATCGTCTTTTAATGTAAAAAAAATATAAATACTGTAATCTTAACTATAGTGAAGTTGCGTATGCAAGTTAGTATAGGGAAGAGTTTGATCTTTACTATAAAAATTTTTAACTCTATAATCTTCGAATATTTGAACCTTTTATAATTTATAATGATGTATAATATAAATACTGTAATCTTAACTATATTAACTATAGTGAAGTTGCGTATGCAAGTTAGTATAGGGAAGAGTTCGATCTTTATTATAATTATGTATTCATGAATGAGACCATTTACAGTTTTGACGTTTCTTATATAGTAATTATGACGTCACTGCATCAAAAATACAGTTTTTATTGGAAAAATTTATTCTCTGTTAGAAATAATTTATTTTAGTTACTATAGATTTTTAACCCAATTAATTTCCTTTAAAATGAGCTATTGAACAACCCTCTACGATGTTCCAGTGCCAAGCTATCTCTGGATACAAAAGAAAAAAAAAAGAAAAAAAAAGAAAAAAATATCCCGTTTGGGGAGAATAACGTGGTTAAAGTCAATTTTCTTGATTTTCAAGCCAATATATTTCCCTTGCTGTTCAAGCCAAGGGACAGAAAGTTTCCTATACAGGGGTTTCGGACAAGGCGGTTCTAATGGTGTACTTTTTGTTTTGATCTGACTCCTTTTTTAGGAGCTATGGGTTTTTATATTTCTTAACATTGGACGTGATCGTCTCTTACTAGGTTGCTAGCTACCGCTGCAACCCGGATTCAGATGAAACTCTCAATAAGCTTAAGTGTTCTAGCCATTTCAATAATCTCCCCGGATCTTTACTATAACTTTCATGTAAAACTAGCAAAACATTTTTTAAGCCTGATGAAGATTTAACTAATGTGTCAAAAGTAAGGTTGCAAGTCGACGATTTTGTGTTGGCCTTATTATAATTGGTATGGTGAAATAATAATATGCATATGGCTCTTAAATCATACTTATTTATGGTTCCATATGGTCTAGTGGCTAGGATAGTTTACTTTCACTTAACAGGCTCGGGTTCAATTCCCGGTGTGGGAATATTTTTAACTCTATAATCTTCGAATATTTGAACCTTTTATAATTTATAATGATGTATAATATAAATACTGTAATCTTAACTATATTAACTATAGTGAAGTTGCGTAGGCAAGTTAGTATAGGGAAGACATCGATCTTTATTATATAAACTGCAATTGCTCCTTCCAAAATTAATATACGAATTTTCAAAGAAGTACGCCTCCGTATATTCACTGTGTTGTCGAACATTTTCCATTGCATCTGTAAACTGTTCCGCAGTTGCCAATCCATACCTTGGAAGCTTTTCATTAAACTGACAACATTTCTTTTGGATATTACTATGAAGCTTTGCCAAGGAATTTCTAGCCGACTTTTCAACAGCATCCGCTCTTTCAATGAGAATTTTAATCGGTAATTTTGAATACTTTTCATGATCCTGGTAAAACATGCGTAAAATGTTTCTCAATTTACGAAGATCAGCCTGCATTTTTCCCATCTTCTTGTATTTCTGAATGTAATTTTTCCCTTTGTCCTTATGCGTTCTTCGGTACAACCTCGCAGAGAGTTTAATTTTTTCATTATAGCTTTTGTCACCCCAGTATCTACCCATTATTCTGGTAGCAACTTTTTTCTTATGTTTGTTTCGGTAATCTTCATCATTATCATACCGTTCCCTGCTCTTTTGTCTAGCCTGCTCAATTCTTGCTTCTCTGTAATGTTCATCATTACCATACCGTTCCTTGATCTTTTGTTTGGCTGTCTCAATTTTTGCATGTCTATAATCTTCATAATTGTGATAACGATACATGCTGTTTTGTGTAGCCTGCTCAATTGTTTCTTCTCTATAAAGTTTATCATTGTGATAACGCTCCTTGATCTTTTGTTTAGCCTGCTCAATTCTTGCTTCTCTGTAATGTTCATCATTACCATACCGTTCCTTGATCTTTTGTTTGGCTGTCTCAATTTTTGCATGTCTATAATCTTCATCATTGTGATAACGTTCCCTGCTCTTTTGTCTAGCCTGCTCAATTGTTGCTTCTCTATAAAGTTTATCATTGTGATAACGCTCCTTGATCTTTTGTTTAGCCTGCTCAATTCTTGCTTCTCTGTAATGTTCATCATTACCATACCGTTCCTTGATCTTTTGTTTGGCTGTCTCAATTTTTGCATGTCTATAATCTTCATCATTGTGATAACACATCTTAATGTTTTCTTTTGCTCTCTCAATTATTACTTCTCGATACGCCTGGTCGGTTGAATACCTTTGCTTTTTTCTTTTCAAGTTACTATCTCTGTTGTTTGTGTAGTACTCTTTCTTCAACTTGCGTATAGCCTGCTTTGATCTAACCATTATTCTAATCAAGAATGAGAGAATTTTCAGTTTTGACTTTCCTTATATACTAATTATGACGTCACTCTATTCACGTCATAACTCTAATATAAAACTATGATGACGTTCATTATTTATCTAGTAGGGTTTCAGACAAGGTATTTCTAATGATGTACTTTTGTTTTGATCTGACTCTATTTTTAGGAGTTTTGGGTTTTTATATTTCTTAGCATTGGACTGATCGTCTCTTACTAGGTTGCTAGCTACTGCTGCAACCCAAATTCACATATATATTTATTTATGAGAGGCAGCCTGGCCGAGTGGTCCAAGGCACTGGTGTTAGCCACCAGTCTCTTCAGAGGCGTGGGTTCAATTCTTACCGCTGGTATACGATTATGTTTGAAAGACTGCAGTGTGAAAAGACATCAAAATGCAGTTTTTGGTGGAAAAATTTATTCTCTTTTAGAAATAATTTATTTTAGTTACTATAGATTTTTAACCCAATTAATTTCCTTTAAAATGAGCTATTGAACAACCCTCTACGATGTTCCAGTGCCAAGCTATCTCTGGATACAAAAGAAAAAAAAAAGAAAAAAAGAAAAAAATATCCCGTTTAGGCAGAATGTTGTAGTAGCTGCCACTTTTCTTGATTTTCAAGCCAATATATTTCCCTTGCTGTTCAAGCCAAGGGACAGAAATTTTACTATGCAGGGGTTTCGGACAAGGCGGTTCTAATGGTGTACTTTTTGTTTTGATCTGACTCTTTTTTTAAGAACTATGGGTTTTTATATTTCTTAACATTGGACGTGATCGTCTCTTACTAGGTTGCTAGCTACCGCTGCAACCCGGATCACTGTGAATATATGGAGGCATAATTGTTCTTTACTTAGTTTCAGCTTTAATTCGATGATCCAGACTTCTACATCCTAACTACATTCCAGACTAACTACATCCAAAGACTATGACGTCATTGATTAATATTGTATATAAAAAATTAAGTTTTTCGTAAAAAAAATTAATTAAAAAAAAAATTAAGTACAAATAGCGCTAGATCTAGAAATTTCCTTTAAAATGAGCCATTGAACAACTCTCTACGATGTTCCAGTGCCAAGCTATCTGTGGAAAAGAAAGAAAGAAAAAATTATCCCGTTTGGGGAGAATAACGTGGTAAAAGTCAATTTTCTTGATTTTCAAGCCAATATATTTTCTTTGTTATTCAAGCCAAAGGGCGGTAAGTTTCATTTATAGAGGATTCGGACAAGGCGGTTCTAATGGTGTACTTTTTGTTTTGATCTGACTCTTTTTTTAGGAGTTGGGGGGTTTTATATTTCTTAACATTGGAGGTGATCGTCTCTTACTAGGTTGCTAGCTACCGCTGCAACCCGGATTAGCATTGGACTGATCGTCTCTTACTAGGTTGCTAGCTACTGCTGCAACCCAAATTCACATATATATATTTATTTATGAGAGGCAGCCTGGCCGAGTGGTCCAAGGCACCGGTGTTAGCCACCAGTCTCTTCGGAGGCGTGGGTTCAAATCTTACCGCTGGTATACGATTATGTTTGAAAGACTGCAGTGTGAAAAGACATCAAAAATGCAGTTTTTGGTGGAAAAATTTATTCTCTTTAAGAAATAATTTATTTTAGTTACTATAGATTTTTAACCCAATAAATTTCCTTTAAAATCAGCCATTGAACAACACTCTACGATGTTCCAGTGCCAAGCTATCTCTGGATACAAAAAAGAAAAAAAAATATCCCGTTTAGGCAGAATGTTGTAGTAGCTACCACTTTTCTTGATTTTCAAGCCAATATATTTCCCTTGCTGTTCAAGCCAAGGGACTGAAAGTTTCCTATACAGGGGTTTCGGACAAGGCGGTTCTAATGGTGTACTTTTGAATTTGATCTGACTCCTTTCTTAGGAACTATGGGTTTTTATATTTCTTAAAATTGGACGTGATCGTCTCTTACTAGGTTGCTAGCTACCGCTGCAACCAGGATATTTATTGTAAAATATAGGCGAGAAATCGTTCTTTACTGCAATGCTAGCTACTGCTGCAACCCGGATACTGTGAATCAGTTACCACTTGGGTTTTCTTTTATGCTATATCATTACAAACAGGAAAAAGCCTACGGCTTTTTCTTCTTTGAAATAGTAAGAGACGAACCTCAAGTAACTACCCCTGGAACCACCATTTATCAGTTACTATGGATGAGAGATCGTTCTTTACTGTAAATTTACTATAAAACAGGCTCGGGTTCGATTCCCGGTGTGGGAAAATTTTTAACTCTATAATCTTCGAATATTTGAACCTTTTATAATTTATAATGATGTATAATATAAATACTGTAATCTTTATTATAATTTAAAATGAGAAATTACACAGCTCTTTACTATGACAGCGAACCGTTTGATTTAATACTTAAGTTACTATGAGTTAAAGTTCCTATTGTAACATATCTTATATGTAACTTTTATTTTATAAGTCTCCGATAGTCTAATGGTAAGCATGCCACTTGTTTCCTGGGATAAGAGGGTTCGATTCCCCGTCGGGGAGAACTTTTAATATGTTGAATTAAAAGCACTATCTTTTCAATTTAAAATTTAAAAAAGAAACTTGTTTATTGACATTCTAGCTAAAATAATGAAGATAATATGAATGAACCACAGGGTTCAGTTTCTTTGGACTTGAGTTCGTTTTTTCACTATAAATACAAACAGGAAAAAGCCTACGGCTTTTTCTTCTTTTAAATAGTAAGAGACGAAACTCAAACAATCAAGTATCTAACTAAGTCCAATGTATGGAATGGTTTGTTATTTCAGTGATCGTCTTTTAATGTAAAAAATTTTCAGGTATTTTGTTAGTTTGAATGAAAAGATTAAAATTATTGCTCAGACATCATAAATATTTTTGCAGTTTACATAATAACTTTGGCGATTCTAAACTGAAATACTAACTCAGTCCAATATATGCAATGGTGTGCTTTTCTAATGATCGTCCTTTAATATAATTACTTAACATTGGAGGTGATCGTCTCTTACTAGGTTGCTAGCTACCGCTGCAACCCGGACTACCCTGGAACCACCATATATCAATTACTACGGGTGAAAGATCGTTCTTTACTGTAATAATAAAAATAATTTGTTTTAATTACAAAAGGTTTTTAACCCAATTAATTTCCTTTAAAATGAGCCATTGAACAACTCTCTACGATGTTCCAGTGCCATGCTATCTGTTGAATTACTAACCTATACTATAATTAAGTGGCGTATAAAATTTAGTATAGGCAAGAGGTCGTTCTTTATTATATTTCCTATACAGGGGTTTCGGACAAGGCGGTTCTAATGGTGTACTTTTTGTTTTGATCTGACTCCTTTTTTAGGAGCTATGGGTTTTTATATTTCTTAACATTGGACGTGATCGTCTCTTACTAGGTTGCTAGCTACCGCTGCAGCCCGGATTATGTATTCATGAATGAGACCATTTACAGTTTTGACGTTTCTTATATAGTAATTATGACGTCACTGCATCAAAAATACAGTTTTTATTGGAAAAATTTATTCTCTTTTAGAAATAATTTATTTTAGTTACTATAGATTTTTAACCCAATTAATTTTCTTTAAAATAAGCTATTGAACAACCCTCTACGATGTTCCAGTGCCAAGCTATCTCTGGATACAAAAGAAAAAAAAAGAAAAAAAAAGAAAAAAATATCCCGTTTGGGGAGAATAACGTGGTTAAAGTCAATTTTCTTGATTTTCAAGCCAATATATTCCCCTTGTTGTTCAAGCCAAGGGACAGAAAGTTTCCTATACAGGGGTTTCGGACAAGGCG
>NC_142810.1:51720202-51743362 GCF_049724085.1 Artemia sp. Qi Xiang Cuo
GACGGCAGTGTTCTACTAGACCTTGCACCATGAACACAAATCAAATAATCAATGTATTTAGTATGGATCCAGACATGTCCCAATACAAGTCCTATTGCATACCGTCGGACATCATATAAAAAATTTCAAGTGTTAACAAGATTCTGATCATTGTTACTAGTAGTCCGTTGACTTTGAAGACCAGTCAGGGGCTAAACATCGTCCAAACAGCGACGAATATTGAATTTTTTTATCCTCTTGGACTATCGTATAACTTCTACTTTCCATACATTAGTAACTTTATTTAAAGCAGTGGGAATACCATTATTCAAAATCAACGAAGAGTACAAGATTTAGCGACTAAGACATGTGGCTTTCATGCACTACTCTTTTTCATGTTCAGATGTCGTGGGTACACCTACAAACAGTTTCTCAACATCTACGTTGACCTACCTCAATTGAATGACTTTCTAGTGGAGAATATACTTACAACTTTATTTAATATTGATTTTAGAGCCCTAAGAATAAAATGTTCCAAAGATGTATGTGAAATTGTTTATTAATAAAAAAAAATTAGCTCCTTGATAAAACGACTTTTCTACTCTTTAGATTTCATCCACTACTAGGTATTTGTCAACGACAACTAGTGCAGGTAGATTATTTGAATTCACAGTGTACTGATTCTGATGTACTGAACTTTCAGGGTCACATTTTCTACTGCAAAGTGTGACTTCACTCTTGTCATATCTCTTTGTATAGTCAATGATACTATTCACATTCATTCTATAGAATTCATATGTTTCAATTTTCGTATTGGAAGTAATTTCACAAACAGTGTTGTCAAGTGTTGAATCACATACCGTCACTGCCAAATACACATCTTTGTGATTATAATCAAAAAATCACTTTCCTTCACAACGCTTAGGTATAAACAATTGTATTTTTTTGTTCAAAAATTTGAATCGGTTACCTGTGTCCTCCTCCCAGACCAATCTAACACCACGACGATACCAATCTCGTTGCAATCAATTAAAAGCTCGGGTAGGATTCTTTCCAATCAGACCGGGATATGTACTCTACCACTGATTACATTTTTCATAATGACAATTGGAACAGAGGTGACCTCCAGGATGAGAGTCACACACCTCTTCAAGACAGAACTTACAGCCTTTAATTTTTACAGCATATCCTCTATGCAATTTACACGGGGTGCATAATCTACACTTTTCATCATACTCCTCAATCATTGTGCAATTCTCACATGATGACCAACTGCCCAGTGAGTACATACATAGTGGACATGTATGGAACATTTTGTCATGTGTTGACGCTCTCACTGCCACACTTAAACTGATCTAGCAAAATCAAAAAATTGCCCGAGATGAGAGAGAGAGAGAGCGGATTAAATCATCCTTGAGCAACATCTTTATTATGAAAAAAAAAAGTCCTAAATTTCTAGAAACTAACGTTTAAAATAATATAAACAATATCACTTTTCTGGGTTGTAATCAATATATAAATAACTTTTGTAAATGCATTTGGAACACTATTTAGAAGCTTCATACAATAGTCTAATGATGGAGAATCAGTTTTAATTATATCGACAAGCATCCCACGAGAAAATATCTTACTTTGAATAGACAACTCTAGAAAATCATCATCTAGAATCAAACGTTTTTCCATAAGAACTAGATTCCTCATGACTCGATCTTTCTCGAATCTATCCATTTTTTTAGAGTCCTAACTATCTCACAACCAACTTCAGACCAATCAGAATCTCTTTTTGTACTCAAAATATACGCTAGTCTACTATAGAAAAAAAGAAAAAATACCATTGATTTAGAAACAGTTTTATTGAACATAATTACAATAATAATATTCACTGATGCATTTTGTTCTCATCAATATATTTCGATAGAACATCTAATGCTGACCGAAGTTTATTTATATGGAGAATATTTACTTTTCCGGCAAAACACAGCTGTTCCTCTTGCTTAAATTTGCTTAATGATATCACGTATCTAGCATACACAGTGTCCCATTCAAGACATAGTCTACAGCCAGCAGTTATTTCCACAGCTACATTAGGTACTCGTATATCGTTGCTGCTGCTGCTGTCGGTTCCATCATTAATCTCCAATAGTGTAAATGCACCACTCATTTTTTTTCTCCACTAATATCCTCTCAAATAAAAACTATTCTCTTTGAATTCAATTCTCTTACTAATATGAATTGCATATCCACAATATCATTTTGCTGTGTCGTGATCAATATATCATTAAATTGTGTAAATTAATTTGGACCACGACTTATAAGATTCATACAATAGTCTAATGATGGAGAATTAGTTTTAATTATATTGACAAGCATTATTCGAGAAAATATCTCCATTTGAATAGACAACTCTAGAAAATCATCATCTAGAATCAAACGTTTGTCAATAATAACGATAGTCATAGTTATTATATATTTATATAATATATACATTTTTATATTAATAAAACTAAAAACCAACCAGTAATAATAATAATAATCTCTTTTTGTAAAAAAAATCTAATATTTTATACTATATAAAAAAAAAAGAAAAAATAAAAAATTTTTCTAAAAATTTTTATTTAACATAATAAAAAAAATAAAATTAAATAATTAATATTGTTATAATAAAAATATTTATATATAAAATATAATGATTATAGAAGTTTATTTATATGGAGAATATTTACTTTTCCAGCAAAACACAGCTGTTCCTCCTGCTTAAATTTGCTTAATGATATCACGTATCTAGCATACATAGTGTCACATTCAAGACATAGTCTACAACCAGCGGTTATTTCCACAGCCACAGTAGGTACTCGTATATCGTTGCTACTGTTGCTGTCGGTTCCATCATTAATCTACAAAAGTGTAATTGCACCACTCATTTTCTCTCCACTAATATCCTATCAAATAAAAAACTAATATCTTTGAATTCAATTCTATTAATAATATGAATTGTAGTGAAAACCATTCCTTTTATTCAAATCCTAATCGCCAATCAAGTTATACACGTTCCTCTTGGCAAAGAGTGTGTTGACCTGTAACTACTAGAAAAACCTGTTTGTACGGGGGCATCATAGAATTCAAAAGACCTAATCTACTTTTGAATAACACCATTTTTTGGTCATTTCATTAGAAAAGGTACTTTTTTCATTTATAAAAATAGGGGAAACAACCGAAAGCACACTTTATGGAAATATGCTATCAAGTCAAATTTATAAAAACCGATTAGGCATAAATATAAGCTTTTAAATGAGCCTTTAAACAGCTCTCTTTTGTTAAGGTAGCTTTCTAGTTTCTGCTAGTCAGTAGGTGATTTATAAAGCCCTGTCTTCATTATGGCTTTTTTCAGGCGAAGTCGGACGAGTAAAAACAGATTTTGCTAATCAAAAAACAAACGTTCCTGAAAAATATGTATTGTTTTGCGAAGCATGGATAATGAACTTTATGTTATAGACTAAAAGTTTTTCGCAGCTGTCAAGGTTGTTAGCAGTATTTTCTAGGTGTCTTATCAAACAGTTCGTGGTAACGAACTGTAAGTAAGGAGCGACCCGGCTCAATGGTAACCGAAACTCTAGAAAACGGGAGAAAATTTGGCTGATTTTCAAAAAAAGGGGGAAAGAACCACTAAAAGTTATGAAAATCACACCATCATATTCAGCGTATCAGAGAACCCTACTGTAGAGGTTTCAAGCTCCTATCTACAAAAATGTGGAATTTTGCATTTTTTGCCCTGAAGAAAGATCACGGATCAATCAATCAATCAACCAATCAATAAATTTATTAATACTAAAAAAAACAATACAATTACAAACTTAAAAATTTAAACACACCCAAGAAGCTAAGCTTGTACAGGGCCGACAAAACGAATAAAACACTATTATAAAGCACTAAAAAAAAAAAAAAAAAAAAAAAAAAAAAAAAAAAAAAAAAAAAAAATTATATAACAAAAATTTATTAAAAAAGGAAAAAAAAAATGATAAAATAGGAGAATTATTTGAAAAATATTTAATGAAAAAAAAAAAAAAAAAAAAGACATAAATGTGGATATAATGCAAAAATTGAAGAAAAAAGGGGGAAAATACTATACTGGAAATACCCAGCGAGAAAGTGCCTTTGCAGAAAGAGATAGAGGGACATCAGAAGGGATGGAGTTCCATAGTAAAATAGATTGATAAACAGGAGACCTCTGACCTGCTGTCGATGATCGCTTAGGTAAAATGAACCTGCGATAAGAGCTACGAAAAAAAGAAGAGTACCCACCTGAGCCTGACAGAAAGAAAAACTGCTGCAGAGATGGTGGGAGTCTACCTAGAAAAGCAGAATGTGCTAAATAAAGGTAACTTTTACCCATAATACGATCCAGCGGAGCTATTCCAGTATCATTATAAAGATCAGAGGAAGGGTAAAAACGAGGAAGAAGAAAAGTAGCCTTCACTGCCCTATTTTGGGCTCTTTGAAGTGAGCAGAGAAGAGATTTATTAGTACTACCCCAGACAGAACAGCAATAAGAAAGGTAAGGAAAAATAAAAGCATAATAAAGAGAGGATGCGTGTTTTTTTTTGTTTTTTCCCAGGGGTGATCGTATCGACCCAGTGGTCCTAGAATATCGTGGGAGGGCTCATTGGAACGGAAATTAAAAGTTCTAGTGCCCTTTTTAAGTGACCGAAAAAAATGGAGGGCAACTAAGCCCCCTCCCACGCTTATTTTTTTCCCAAAGTCACCCGATCAAAATTTTGAGATAGTCATTTTGTTCAGCATGGTCGAAAATATGATAAATATGTGTTTTAGGATGACTTAATCCCCCGAAGTCCCCAGGGGAAGGCTAAAAGTTATGAACTTTACCCAATGTTAACATATAGGCTAGTATTGGTTATTGGGAAGTATACAGAAGTTTTCAGGAGGTTTTTTTTTTGGTAGGGGGGGGGAAGGGTGGGTCGGGGGTTATGTTGGAGGATTGTCCATGAAGGAAGTTTTCATGGGGGAAGGGAAATTGCCATGAAGCGGGCGCCGGACTTGCCAGCATTATTTATTGGTTATTGGGAAGTATACAGACATTTTCAGGAAGGATTTATTTCTGGACGGGGGGGGGGCTAGAGGCGGGGGTTACTCTGGAGAATCTTTCCGGGGAGGATGTTTCTTTGGGGTAAGGGACATTTCTATGAAGGGGGCACCGGATTTCCAAGCATCATTTACAAAACGATCAGATATTAAATAAAAAAAAACAAGTTTTTTCAACTGAAAGTAAGATGGAACATTAGAACTTAAAACGAACAGAAATTATAACTTATGTGAGGGGGTTCTCCCCCAAGTCAATACCTCGCTCTTTACGCTACAGTTTTTTTTTTATTGCTTTCAAAAGAGCTATCTATTATAATTAAACGACCTTTGTGATCCAGGGGTTTGTGAATCAAAATTTTTTTTAACTTTTAACGTAAAGAGCGTGGTATTGACTAAGGGGAGAACCCCCTCATATACGTAATAACATATACGTAATAAAAAAACAATAAAAAAACAAGCGCTACGGCTCAATAGTAATCAAAATTTTTTAAAACGGAATTTTGATGTCAATAAATGTATCAAAAGAATGTGTTTATAATGCTGATTCTAAATATATAAATTTTATTAAGTTTAGTATTACTCATCAAAGGCTACGAGCGTGAGAAAATTTACTCGATTTCTTAAAAAGGGGGGAAACATCCCCTACAAGTGAAAGAATTTTAATGAAAATCACACCGTCAGGTTCCACGTATCAGAAAACCCTATTACATAGGTTTCAAGCTCATATCTGCAAAAATCTGCAACTTTGTATTTTGCCAGAAGAAAAATATACGAATATAGAAGTTAGTTACGTAAGTTAATTTGTAAAGACATCCATTTAGCAAAAGAAAAGTAAAATTTTTATGCAAATTTGGTTTACTTATTCAATTACGGTTAGCCAAAATAAAAGCTGCATTAACAAAAAAACGATCAGAAATTAAATAAAAAAAAACAAGTTTTTTAAACTGAAAGTAAGGAGCGACATTAAAACTTAAAACGAACAGAAATTATTCCGTATATGAAAGGGGCTGTCCCCTCCTCAACGCCTCGCTCTTTACGCTAAAGTTTGACTCTGTCTCACAACTTTATTTTTTAAAACAATAAAAAACTTTAGCGTAAAGAGCGAGGCGTTGAGGAGGGGACAGCCCCTTTCATATACGGAATAATTTCTGTTCGTTTTAAGTTTTAATGTCGCTCCTTACTTTCAGTTTAAAAAACTTGTTTTTTTTTATTTAATTACTACATGAATCAAACTGGTTCATTACTGATGAAACAATTTTCTCTCCTATACTAGCGAAATAAGTATTCAAAATATCAGCCACTTTCTCGAATTTGTTAGTAGTCGAACCATCTTCTATACTAATAGCTTCAGGAAACTTAGAATTCCTTTGCTTTTTTTTATAATAGAATTAATTAAAGACCACGTTTTGCGAGGAGAATTTTAAGCTTTTTCGAAAGACTCTTTATAATACCTATGTTTCGACAGTCGCATCAGTGCGGTTAATTTATTTTTGAAAATTTAAAATTTTTTAATATTATGATCAGTTGGATTCTTTAACTGCTTTTTAAATAACTAGTTTTTTTTCTTAACTAATATCAAAATTCCAAACGTTATCCACGGCCTTATAGGAAATTTTTCTCTGCAAATTTTCTTCGTAACTTGGGCAACTAGAATCAAGGCAGCAATTGAAATTTCTTAGGAAAGTATCATTTGCCACATCTGTATCCTCCGTGAATATTACATTCTTCCTATCTATTAGATCAAGGTTTCCATTTAATCGTTGTACTATAATTTTATTTATTAACTATACTGGACGTTCCTCTCTTACCTGCTTTATTTTATAAGTAAAAGTTAAATCTGAAAACAGCAGGAAACGATCCGATACATCAATTAAAACAGCAAAATATTCTCTAATTGTTAGGGATGTAAAACTATTATAAACGAGCGAAGAAGAACTAGGTGAAATTCTTGTAGGTATCAGGCAAGTAGGAAGCAGTTATGCAGAAAAGTAAGAAGACAATAAATCAACAGAAGCTTCATTTGAAGCTTCTAGAAGGTCAATGTTGAAATTTCCGGAGAGGATAACATCTTTGTTTTGAAAATGAGGTTGATGCAAAAAATCATGGAGTTTTAGAGAGGAAAGACTTGACTGGAGAAGAAGGAGGTCGGTATACTACGCAAAAAACTATATCTTTTTTTCCAAGACTAATTTCAGTTACCATTACTTCAAAAGGCATTTCCTCATGAAAAGCTTCTAGATGTGAAAGGCGTCGAAAAGAGATACCTTCTTTAAGTAATACTGCCAAACCAACTTGGCGCCTTGTCAGTCGGCTTTTGAAAGTAAATGCATATCCAGGAAAAGCAACATGAGGAGCCGGGTCTATAAGAAAAGTCTCAAAGAATCCAACGAAATGACAAGATAGCTTATGAACTACATCGACAAGATCATCCTATGAACTAAAAAAACCTCTACAATTTAAAAATCCTGTTCTCACAACACCGGTACTGGGAAGATCAGAAACTTCGGAAGGTAATTTATATTTACATTTTGGAATATTAATTAGCCCACCATCATTTATCTCATTTCCAAAAAATTTATCATGGCTCTTGAAAATGGAAAAGTCAAAAGGGTTAGACTCTAGGTCTCTCAGTCTATCCCCAATACAATTATCATCCAATGTAAATAATCAGAATTATGATCAGGACTAGCAGAAACTTTCGCAAAATGCACACCGTCCGAGTCTTAACGTAGCAAAAACAACTGAACCAGCGAGAACTCGAAAATAATGATGAAAGAAAAAGAAACTGCTTGAAAATAAATAGAAACAAGAGAAAGAAATGGAACTTATTCATTGTAAGATGAAATATGGATACAGAAAAAATTATTGTACTCAATTACTTCATATATATAGAAACACACAAAAAAGACAGAAAATAAACTTATAATAAGATACAGAGGGACAAAAAACCTCAGAATAAATAAAAATAATAGATACACACAAAAAAGACAAAAAATAAACTTATAATAAGTCTACAGAGGGACAAAAAACCTCACAAGAAATAAAAATAATAGATCCTATGAACAGAGAAACATTACATAAAGTAATAAAAATAATCCCACCAAACGAAGGTCATTATTAATCACCGTAACTAATCAATCTTAACCCACTATGAAAACGGAGACTTTTTACACTCGACCCATAATTTACTCCATTTTTGTTTAATACGTTTAAGATGAATCAAACCCGAGTCACGATTGTCCTTTCCCTAAGAAAATAGCTCATTCTGTAGGAAATTTGGCTTTGGTGAGAGATCAGTGCAAATGCGAATTCCACTACCATTCAACTTATTCACCTCACTGAGAATCGCCTAAATGCTATGATCTATATCTAGCGATATAAAAACAGGGGTCGGTCGAACACTAGTTTTCCTACTAGTGATGTTTGAACTGCTATTTCTCGCAAGGCGATAACACTTGGTAAGAGAAATGTCCTTGGTAACTTGCAATTTGTCAGAAAGAAGAGACTTTACGTTGCTAGTCACTGATTGATTATGCTTTTCAGCAGGCAGACCATGAACAATCAAATTCAACTTTCTTTCTCTCACTTCGATGTCCAAAATCTTACTCTCCAAATCGTTATTCCGCAATTTTTCTTGTTCTAGATCATTTCGAAGCTTTTTAGATTCCTCTCGTGGATTCGCATTTTCAGCTGATATTTGCCTAACTTCATCTTGAAAGGAAATTAGTGAGACAGAAAAACTTTTCTGCTCTGCTAATATTTCATCCGGCAACGCCTAAAGCCGTTTCATTCCTTCATCAAATTTTGCTTGAGTGACAGCCATAATGAATGCTATAATCCGCACGTAGAAGTCTACACTTGCATCAAATTACGCAATGGCAAAGTTCAAAACAATATCAAATTTAATCCTTTTAACTTGAAAAAGTAATCCGATTATAGGAGTTCACTCTTCAATAGCTAGATAATGACTGAGTTGTTCCCATATATGTTACGAGAAGATATCGGCAAATTTTCAAGGAATTTTGAGGGGGGAGCTGAACTGAATCACAACACACCATGTATATGCAGGTTGTCAATATGGCTTAACAGCAATATCTTAGAAACAGTTTGGTGGGTGAAGTTGAAACTAGCAGGGCTAGTTTTGGGGGTGTGAAACTAACCCAAAGGAAATATTTGCATCCTAATGCTACTGTTTCTACTCATACTACTACTACTGCTACTATTATTACTACTTCTAGTACTACTACTGCCACTAAAGCTAAGGATATTACTATTGATGCAACTGTTACTTCTACTACTGCTGCGATTAAAACTGTAGGCATTCAGGCGAAACATTTGGAATGTATTGAATGTGTATGGAATTAAACCGAAACACAATATCCCCCATAGGTTCTCAAGCAGACATATCAGAACTGCTTCGGGAAGGGTTAATGGTATTAAGTTGAAACTTTCAGCGTGTTTTGAGGGGGATGTTGAAGAAAACAAAGATGAAATGCGCATACTGCCAATATTGCTATTGCAGCTATTGCTACTACAGAAGCTAATAGTATTAAGGTGGAACTTTCAAGAGATATTTAGGCGGATGTTGAACTAAATAAAACAAATTGTGAGCATGCGGATTTTAAAAAAGGTGACAAAGCCGTATATTAAGAACGGCTTTCATTATTAAGTTAAACCTTGAAGCATAAGTTGTAGTGGATTTTGAAATAGCCAGAATTCACTGTGTGTAAACTATTAATAATACCACTACAATTACTGTTACTCATGACGTTAAGGATATTAAGGTGAAACTTTTAGGGAACGTTAAGGGAGAGTTTCAATTAAAAGAAAAAACAATGAGCATGCTGGTTTTCAAAAGGACATATAAGGAATATCACTGGCAGCGCCACTCTATGATGCTAGAAATAGCGTTGAAACGTATAAAGAAGCTAATTTGATTCAAAATTAAAAGTTCTAGTACCCATTTCAAGAGTAAAAAGAAATTGGAGGGCAAGCAGCCCTTCTCTAAATATTTAAAGCGAATTACTACTACTACTACTAACAATTCACCGCAGCACCAAACCGCCTGAGGCGAACACAGCTACGCACGCTCCTCCTCCATCCCAATCTATTCATAGCCTCCCTATTTATACCCGCCCACGAAGTTCCCATTTCCTTTAAATCTTTCTTTATGACGTTTCCTCCCACCCCAAACAAGGATGACCTGCTTTCCGTTTAGCCCTAGACGGTTCGCTGAAAAGAACGATCTTCAGCAATCTGCCATCGTTCATCCGCACAACGTGCCCTAGCCACCTCAAACTTCCTTTCATTATAGCCCTAGAGAGCGGTATTGCACCATATTTTTCGTATAGCCTATTGGTTTGAAATAGGGTCAGTTAGCCGGGTACCCAGAACAATCCTTAAGCAATTTCTCTGGAAAACATCTAACAAATCTTTATCCGCTTTTCTGAGCGCCCATGCTTCAGAGTCATATTTGACCACTGCCATCACTGTAGCTTCTAATATTCTAATCTTGGTTTGCAGACTTGTACTCCTATTCTTCCAGACTTTTTTTAACTGTGAAAAAACATCCTGAGCCTTGGCTATTCTACTTTTAACATCTTCACTGTTCCCACCGTCTTTACTAATAATACTACCAAGGTAAGGGAAGCTGCCCACCTGATCGATCTTCTCATTACCCAACGTCATCTTTTCATCTTCACTTATTCCTAGTCTTAGTGACTTAGTCTTTTGAACATTAATTTTCAAACCTATTCTAGCGCCCTGAACTCGCAAAACCATTAAAAGTTCACTCATTTTGCTCACACTTTCATCTGGGATGCTTAGATCATCAGAATAATCTAAGTCCAGGAGACTTTTTCTTCCCCATTTCATTCTATGTTCTCCAGTTGGCTTTCCTGTGCTTCTTAAGACAAAATCTATCAAAATTATCAATATAAAGTGGATAGAACACAACTCTGCCTAACTCCTGATTTAATACAAAACCAGCTGCTAACCTCACCTCCTACCTTAACCGCAGCAGTCTTATTCTCGTACAGAGCACTAATCACTTTAATGTATTTGTCTGATATACCATACAAGGATAAAACCTTTACTAAAGCTCTTCTATCAACAGAATCGAACGCTTGCTCATAATCTATAAAACTAAGGACCAAAGGTGTTTGACAACTCAGGCATTTCTCAATTATTAACCTAAGAGTGAAAATTTTGTCGACACATCCTCTACCTTTTCTAAAACCGCATTGTTCTTCTCTCAAAACTTTGTTTACGGCATCTCTCAGTCTAAAAAGCATCATATTACTAAGTAATTTACTACCTACAGAGACCAGACTAATGCCTTGATATTTACCACACTCACTTTTATCAACCCTAGAGATATAGTTGCTAGACTGTTCAGCTCTGCTTAAAAAAATGGCTGTTAAAATTTTGATTAGAAGTGTTTGGAAAATTGTGGGCTAAAGAGGAGGGCTGATTGCCCTCCTATCTCTTTTGACTCTTAAAAAGGGCTCAAGAACTTTTAATTTCTAATCGAATTAGCTCGTTTAATATTTCAATGATATTACTAGCTATGATAGAACAGCGCTGCCTATGATATTACTTATATGCGGTTTTAATACCTGCATGCATATCATTTTTTTGTTTAATTGAAGCTCCCCTTAAACGTTCCCTAAAAGCTTTAACTTAATGCCCTTAGTGTCTTTAGTTACAATAGCCGTTGAAGTAGTATTGAAATAATACACATAGTGTCTTTTGGCTATTTCAAATCCGCCGCAACTTACCTTAAAATATCTAACTTAATAAGCCATTATTGAGATATGGCTTTATCAACCCTTTTACATCGTAATTGCTCATCGTTCGTTTTGAATTAGTTCAACTGCCGCCTAAATATTCCTTGACAGCTTTTCTTTAATACCCTTAGCTTTATAGTAGCGAAGTTGTAGTAGCAGTATGCACATAGCACCTTTGGTTGTCTTTAACATCCCCTTAAACACACGATGAATGTTTCAACTTAATACCATCAACCGTTCGTGAAGTATTGATCATAAGTCCTCTCGAAAACCTATGTGGGCACAGTTTGTTTCGATTTAGTTCAATACAGTTTCAATATTGCCCAAAATTTTTGCCTTAATATCCGTGGCTTTAGTAGCAGTAGTAGT
Source organism: Artemia sp. Qi Xiang Cuo (assembly GCF_049724085.1). Lineage (NCBI taxonomy): Eukaryota > Metazoa > Arthropoda > Branchiopoda > Anostraca > Artemiidae > Artemia > Artemia sp. Qi Xiang Cuo. The sequence goes on from NC_142810.1 coordinate 51,732,436, forward strand.
AGCACCAGTAGTTATCGTAATAGCAGTAGTAGTAGTAGCAGTAGAATTAGTAGTAGTAGTTTTAGCTTTAGTAGAAGCAGTAGTATTAGCAGTAATAATAATGGTAGGCCTAATAGTAATAGTAGTTGTAGGAATAGAAGCAGTAGGATTATGATGGAAGTGTTATGTTTTGGTTAGTTCAATATCCCCAACAACAAGCTGTGTAAGTTTCAATTTCACACACAAAACTGTCCATGAGATATTGCTGATATTACCTTTTGACAACCCGCATACGGATGACGTGTTGTGATTCAGTCTAACTTACCCCCTAGAAATTCTCTGAAAATTTCACCTTCATATTCTTAGGTCTAGTTGTAATAGTAGTCACAGCACTAGTATTAGTACTCAACCCATTACAATTAGACGTTGTTATGACATTGTCGATATGTCCTTTTGATAATCTGTATATTCATATACTTCTTGAAATTTTCATCTTAATGCTCTTAGCCTTATAAGTAGTTGCAATAGAAGTAGTATTACGATCAATAGTAATTGTAATATTAGAACTAATAAATGTAGCAGTGGTAGTAGTATTAATAAAAATGTGAACACATTGCCTTTTGTTCAATTGATTTTCCCCTTTAAGTATTCTCTGAGAGTTTCAACTTAATACACAAATCAATTCTTAAGATGCGCTCTTTTTGACAATCTAAATACACCTGATGTCTTTTGTTAGTTTAAATTTGCTATCATTATTATCTCAATTTTTACCTTCATAGACTTGAAAAAGTAAGTAAGTATGACGGCACTAGACCCTTAAAGTCCAAACCAGCGGCAGATCTCTGTTTCGTGGCCCTTCAGCCAGGAAATGCAACGGGAGGCTGAGGGTTCAGCCATCTTGTACTTTCGCACACCGTTCCTGCCTACCTTCCCCAGGTTTCTCCAGGTACCCATTTAGAGGTGGGTCGACTCTGGCTGAGCTTACAGAGTCACGCCACTGAACCTTGTTCCGAATCAAACAACTGGTCAAGCCAGGAATCGAACCTCCTCCCCTTCGGATAGAGGATTCCCAACCCAGCGTACTATCCACTTAGCCAGGATGGCTTATTGACTTAGTGTTAATAGTACTTGTATCGCAGTAGTTGCGATGGTAGTAGGAGAAGTTGATGACATGTTAGTGTTGTACTAGTAGCAGTAGTAACAGTAGTAGCAGCAATATTAAAACGGTACTAGCATTTACATTTTGCCTTTTTGTTAGTTTAACATCCATTTCAGGATGCCCCGAAAGTTTACCCTTGACACGGTAAGCCATACCAAAAATATTGCTGATATGCGTTTTTGAGACCCTCTTGATGCCCTTTTCATCTTAATACTATAAGCCTTTCAAGTTGTTGCGATTGCAGTTGTAGATGGAGTAGTTTAATAGCAGTAGCAGTTTTAATAAAAGCAGCAGGGGTAGTAGTGTTAGTATTAACATGTATATGCTACATTTTTATCCATTGATCTTCCTCTTTAAGTATTCTCTGAAAGTTCCAACTTAATACCCAAATCCATTCTTGATAAACACCCTTTTGATAATCTTCATGTACATAGTGTGTTTTGATCTATATCTAATTCCTCCTCAATATTCTGTCAAATTTTTACCTTCATGAGCGTATCCTTAATCGTACGATTATCATAGTATTAGTTTTAGTAGTAGGAACAGTAGTATCAGTAATAGTGTATTGTTATTAGTAATAGTAACAGTAGTAGCAGAAGCAATAATAGCAGTAGTAGCAGGTACATTTTGCCTTTTGTTCAACTGAACAGCCCACTCATGATGTCCCTGAAGTTTCCTCTTGATACGGTAAGCCGTTCCAAACAAAATTGGTGATATGCCCGTATCAACAATCTTTAGGCACATAGTGGGTTTTGATTTAGTTCAACTTTCCCCTCTACGCTTTTTCAGAGGTTTGTTTCAATCCTCGGCCTCAGTATTACTCGCTACAGAAGTAATAATTTTAAAGATAGTAGTGGTCTTAGTAGTTGTAGTTATGGTAGCAGTTGAAGCAGTGATAGTTGTAGTAGTAGTAGCGTGCAAATGTTGCCTTTTTGAATAATTAATTAAAAAAAACTTTTTCCACAGAATAAGTTTTTCAAAGAAAAGTTAAGAACTCCATTTAAAAAAAATGTGCAAAATAAAATCAAATAACTCTACCAAGCGTGAAACTACCACAGATCAGCATCGGTAAATAAATGAAACCCAAAACGAACAGAAATTAAAATAGATAACCGAGTCAAACTCAAAACGAGCAGAAATTAACATAAGTTGGACGCAAAACCCCTATGCCTTCCCAAAGCCAGAACAAAATTTGCACTTTACTGAAAAAATAAAAATGAATGTGCATTGTCAGTTTAGTGTACATTTACTGATATTTATTAATCAAAAGGTTAATATTTTTTGAATTATTAAAGTTATAAAATTAAAAACATTTATATTTTTTCAGTAAAGTACAAATTCTGTTCTGGCATTGGGAAGGCATAGGGGTTTTGCGCCCAACTTATGTTGCAAAAAAATTGTTATTTTTTTATTCAAACTTATTATGCAAAAAAATCTGTTTACTTTCTTTGATAGCTTGGATACACTTACGATATTTTGATTTGGTTAAATTTTAAGAGCAGAAGTAGCCTCGAAAGTTTGAACATAATACCCTCAGTCGTTCTTGGGATACTGCTGAGATGCCTTATTAGGAATTAGCATTATCACAGTGCATTTTGATTTAATCTTAAGGCAACATTTAGTTTTTAAACATATAGGGCGAGTGGGTGGGTGTGTGTGGAAGGGGAATTAGTTGCCCTCCAATCACTTTCGACTATTAAAAAGGGCATCAGCCCTTTCTATTTTCAATCGAATGAGCCCCATTCGAAGTTCCTACGACACTCCTTTGATACAAAGTGCCCTGGTCTAAACAACAACAAAAAATATCACTAATCACTTTCGACTATGAAAAAGGGTACTAACCCTTTGAATTTCAAATCGAATGAGCCCTTTTTCAAGTTTCTACGACAAAGATTTCAATAAAAACCTTATATGCCCCCAGGGTATAGCTTATAACCCTTGCCCTGAGGGTTGTGAGGAAGTGTCTTACTCAAAAAAATATTTTCTATTTGGAAATCAACGACGCCCAACAAAAGGGCTATCTCAAATTTGGGATTGGATGTTTTTTGGGTACTTATGGGCGTGGGGGGGGGCTATTTGCCCATCTATCACTTTCGACTACTAAAAAGGGCACTAGCCCTTTGAGTTTCCAATCGAATTAGCATGTTTTGAATTTTCCACTACAACACATTCTATAAAAACCGTATATGCCCCCAGGTCCTAACTTAACACCCTTGCACTGGGTGCTTCGGGGAAGTGTCTTCCTCAAAAACATATTTCCTATTTGGAAATCAACTAGGCCTACGCTGAATAAAATCGCTATCTCAAAATTTTGATTGAATGTGTTTGGGGGAATGATGGGCGTGGGGGGGGGCTTGTTGCTCTCCAATCACTTTCGACTATTAAAAAGGACACTAGCCCTTTCAATTTCCAATCGAATGAGCCTTTTTTGAAGATTCTACGACAACGCCTTCTATAAAAACCTTATATGCCCCCAGGGCATAACTTAAAACGGGGGTTTAAAGCAAAATTTTCGTGAAACTCTTGAAATAAAGAAAATTATTCAAGAATAAAGCTTTGAATCGTGACACAGGTGAATTTAGGCTGAACTCTATCTACGATAATTTATTCAAGTCTGACAGAGTAAATTTCAGTTCACACAGTGTAGTTGACCTCTGTCCAAGTGTTATATCATTGAACGCTAATGTACCGAATCCAAGAAGGTCAAAGAGGCTAGCTTCCGCCTTTGCTTTGAAAAGAATTAGAGAATTAAACAGTTTGTAGTTTTGTTTGATTTCGTATATAAACTATTGTTCTAAATTGTTTTAGTTTAGTTTTACTGCTGATGACAGTCACTGCATATGTGCCCGAAATATCTAGTATTTTCTGTGAGTTCCTATCATTGTTTGTGAAACACTGTCTATTAAAAGGATTTATCCCTATTTGAACTTTTATTTTGTTGTATCACTATTGAAAAATATATACATAATATTTGCAAATACATCACATATAAAATGCAAAAAGAAATATACTGACCGAAATAAAAAGACGCTAATAAAAACCGATGACCGATATAAAAAGACGCGGTATAAAAGACCGATATACTAAATATATTATATATATACATTATATATACATATATATATATATATATATATATATATATATATATATATATATATATATATATATATATATATATATATATATATATATATATATATATATATATATATATATATATATATATATATATTAGCGTAAAAATTTGAATGTCAAAATCAGAAAAAAAATTTAGCTTTCGACGAAATTCGGGGATATTAAGAAAAAAAGAAATGATCCCTTTTACAACCTAGTTTGTTTCAGGGGAATGATAAATTTGAGAATAAAATCTTGGGTAAATAATTTAATTTAAAAACAATATTTGAAGTAGAGTTTCACCAGCACAAAAACTAAAATGTTGTAAAATGCTAAACCACGTTAAGCAGGTGAATTCGACTAATAGTCCAGTCATTTTTGCTAAAACAGGGTAAGAATTTGAAACAATCATGCATAAATTTGCAAAAGCCTTTATTATGACACCGTAAAACATGTCTCCAGCTCTTCCTAGGGTTGGAGGCTGGTCGCAACTACAGATTGCATAGGTCAAAGGTAAAAAATTGACTTTTTGCACGTTTTTTGTACTCATGTTAACTTACTGCTCATGTTACTCCTACTCATGTTAATTACTGCTCCTTTTGAGTTTGACTCGGTTATTTATTGTAATTTCTGTCCGTTTTGGGTTTTATTTATTTATCGGTGCTGATTTGTGGTAGTTTCACGCTTGTTAGATTATTTTATTTTGTTTTTACTAATTTTTGGTTTAATGGAGTTCTTTACTTTTCTTTGAAAAACTTGATTTGTGGGAAAAGCTTTATTTATTAGTTTTTGTTCGTTTTATACTGACAAAGTCTTTTCAGGGAAAAAGAAAATAATAGTTTAAATCTTTTCGTTTTTTATAAGAATTAATAGTTTGGCCTGCGATTTGTAAGCTGGGGAAAATTTTTCAGCAATTTTTAACAACATACACCCTCTTAAAAATCTGGCCACAAATAGTAGTGTTTAATTTAGTTTCATATTTCCTCTAGTTGACCTGAAATAGAAAACTTGATGCCTTTCGCAAAAAAATCTGTTTGCTTTCTTTGATAGCTTAGAGACACTTACGCTCTCTTGATTTGGTTAAATCTTAAGAGCAGAAGCAGCCCCAAAAGTTTGAACATAATACCCTCAGTCGTTCTTGGGATACTGCTAAGATAGTACCTTATTTGTAATTAGAATTAAAACAGTGCATTTTGATTTAATATTAAGGAAACATTTATTTTTTATAAATAAGGGGCAATGGGTAGGGGGGAGGTGGGATTAGTTACCCTCCAATCAGTTTCAATTATAAAAAAGGGCACTAGCCCTTTCTATTTTCAATCGAATGAGCCCTTTTCGAAGTTTCTACAAAAACTCCTTCGATACGAAGTGGCCTGGTCTAAACAAAGACAAAAAATAATCCTTTGTACCCACATCTCAACTATAAAAATGTCAAGTCTTCCAATCACTTTCGGCTATTGAAAAGGGCAATAGCCCTTTCAATTTTCAATCGAATGAACCCTTTTTGAGTTTTTACGACAACGCTTTCTATAAACACCTTATATGCCCCCAAGGCATAAATTACAACCCTTGCCCTGAGGGCTGTGAGAGGGTGGTCATCCTCGAAGACCGAATTTCCAGAAATTTCAACTACGTTCAACAAAATGACTATTTCAAAACTTTGATTGGATGTGTCTGGGGAAATGGTGGGCGTGAGAGGGAGCGTTAGTTGCTCTCCAATCACTTTCAACTATTAATCAACCAATCAACCTAATCCAATTAACCAATTTCAGAACTGCTATATCCGTAGATAGTCCTTTTCTGAACCCAAATTGATTCTCCATTAGAATTTTATTCTTTTCAATAAAATAACTTAACTGGGCATGTACCACTTTCTCATATAACTTAGAAAAAAATGGGAGAATAGATATAGGTCTTCGATTCGACGAACCATCTTTTTTGCACTAACCCTTTCAATTTCTAATTGAATGAGCCCTTTCTGAAATTTCTACGCCATCTCTTTCTATAAAACCTTATATGACCCCAGGGCATAACTTACACTACGTGCCCTGACGGCTGAGAGGGGGTTGTCATCCTCAAACACCTAATTTTAAGAACTTTCAACTACGCTGAACAAAATGGTCATCTCAAAATTTTGATTGGATGTGTCTGGGGACATAGTGGGCGTGAGAGGGGGGTTAGTTGCACTTCAATCATTTTCGACTATTACTAAAGACACTAGCCCTTTTAGTTTCCAATTAAATGAGCCTGTTTCGACGTTTCTACGTCAACACTTTCTAAAAAAAAACTTATATACCCCAAGGTCAGAACTTAAACCCCTTGACCTGAGGGCTGGTCATCCTCAAAAACATAATTTCCGGACTTGTTAACTACTTCGAACAAAATGGCCATCTCAAAATTTTGATTGGATGTGTTTGGGGTAATGGTGGGTGTAAGAGAGGTGTTAGTTATCCTCCAATCACTTTCGACAATTAAAAAGGGCACAAGCCCTTGTGATTTCCAATCAAATGAGCCCTTTTTGAAGTTTCTACAACATTGCTATCTAAAAAAACCTTCTATGCCCCCAGGGTATAACTTACAACCCTTGCCCTGAGGAATCTGAGGGGATTATCATCCTCAACGACCTAATTTCTAAAATTTTTAACTACGTTGAACAAAATGGTTATCTAAAAATCTTGATTGGATGTTTGGGGGAAAGGTCGGTGTGAGAGGGGGGTTAGTTGCCCTCCAATCACTTTCGACTATTAAAAAGGGCACTAGCCCTTTGAATTACCAATCGAATGAGCTCTTTTTCAAGTTTCTAAGACAAAGCTTTCAATAAAACCTTTTATAGACCCTCAGGGCATAACTACAACCCTTATCCTGAGGGCGGGGGTGGGAGGACTGACATCTTCAAAGATGAATCTTCAAAGACGTCATCTTCTTCTGTCTAATGAACCGAACTTTTATTTATCGTCATGGAAAGCAGTGTGGTCTCCGAAATTATCTAAGTGATACAAGCAATTTATTAAATTGTTTCTGTAGTAATATGGTGCAAAAAACGTCAATTCACTCTAGTAACCTTACAACATTAATTTTGTTTATTATTGCCACTTTTTAGCAGTAAGTAATTTAAAAACTTTTTCAACAAAACAAGTCTTTTCAAAGAAAAGCAAAGAGCTCCAATAAACCAAAAATGATCAAAGACGAACTCAATTAATCTTACAAACATAAAATTACCACAAATCACCATAAAAAAATAACTAAAACCCGAAACGAACAGAAATTTACAATAAATAACCGAGTCAAACTCGAAACAAGCAAAAATTAACATGAGTAGCCTAGTGCTGACAACAGTAGAGAGGGGTCAGGAGGCGCCACGCGACACCCCTGCTGCCACCTACAACTTTTTTTAACACCATATATTGGCACGCGAACCACGTGGTTTATGGTTTTTGTCAGTAGAAAAAAACTTTCCGAAAAATAAGTTGCGAAAAGTAAAGGCTATTTTAAACTTAACCTCAGGAGATACAAATACCTCTTAAAATTCAAACTCAAAACCACCAGAAATTACTATTAAAGAGTAAATAAAACCAAAAATGAACAGAAATTAAGTGAAAAACCATAGCAAAAAACATACAACAAGTAAAAATAAAAATTAATAAATAGATGTTAAAGCGAGTAATGTTTAGATTGAATATGAAAATCAAGATTAAAACGAAAATAAATATTTTGCTATTAAAGTATAAATGAAACATAAAACGAACAGAAATTAAATAAAAAAACAATCCGAACAAAACATACAATATATATTAGTGTAGATGAATAAATAAATCTTAAAACGAGTGAAACTTAAATTGAATATGCAAATCAAGTTTGAATCGAATAAACATAACTACAAACAAGAGTTTGGGTATCGTCTCACTGCAGAAGCCTAAAACCTACTGCGTCATTGGCGCTTTACTGAAAACAATTCTTTGAAATATTTTCACTTTTGTAACTTTAAGAAATCAAAAAATCAATTAAGATTTTAGGGAATAAATATCAGCATATGTATATTAAATTGACAATGCACATTGTTTTTCAGTAAACTCATTTGAATTTTTTTTCAGTAAAGTACAAATTATATTCTGGCTTTTAGAAAGCATAGGGGTTTTGAACCCTACTCAGATTAATTTATGCTCGTTACTCTAATATTTTTGTTCGTTTTGGATTTCATTTATTTATTGATACTGATTTGGGGTAGTTGTATGCTTGGTAGATTATATGATATTCCGGACGCCAGGTGTTGAAAATGTGAGCCATACCACGACGGAATGGGGCTGCTACAAGATTTAGCCTACCCTCCACCCCTTATATTGACCATGTGGATTCGAAAATACCAATGGCACTTGCTTGCGAGTGGTGGAACACTCTGAAACTTGACATTTAATTATATTTTGGTGTTTCATGCAAGAAAATACATGTTCCACAAAGTTTGAGGTGCAGTTTTCCACTCAAATAGAAATGCCTAGAAGCCATAAAATGTTTTCATAACAAACTAACACAATTAGTTAAAACAAAATGTCACAGTTAAAAAAAATGGCAAAACTTTATGAGTCTTGAACAGCCTTGGAAAGTATAAACAAAATCAAATTGAATATTAGATATATAATGATATTAATTGTTGAAAGATCAATAAGTTCAAGTTTTTTTTACTGTAATTTTTATTTTCATTTTCAATGCTTTAAGAACTGGAAAATAATAAATATGCAATATACGAGTAATTCGTTTTCTGTGAAACACCAATGACGCAGAAGGCTTTAGGTTTTTACAGTTAAAGAAGGGGGCAGTATCCAAATGTTGCTTGTAGTGAAACTATATTTGTCTTGACCAATCTTGAAAAGAACTAATAAATTAAACTGAATATTTGATGCATAATGATATTAATTGCTAAAAGCTAATCTGTTCAAAAATTTACTGTAATTTTAATATTTATTTTCAATATTAAGTACAAAAGAACACATTTCTAATATAATTCGTTTTCAGTAAAGCGCCAATGACGCAGTAGGTTTTAGGCTTCTGCAGTGAGACGATACCCAAACTCTTGTTTGTAGTTATTTTTATTCGATTCAAACTGGATTTGCATATTCAATTTAAGTTTCACTCGTTTTAAGATTTATTTATTCATTTACAATAATATATATTGTATGTTTTGTTCGCATTAATTGTTTATTTAATTTCTGTTCGTTTTAAGTTTCATTTATATTTTAATAGCAAAATATTTGTTTTCGTTTTAAGCTTGATTTTCATATTCAATCTAAGCATTACTCGCTCTAAGATCTATTTATTCATTTATATTACTACTTGTTGTATGTTTTTTGCTATGATTGTTTATTTAATTTCTGTTCGTTTCGGGTATCATTTATTCTTTAATCGTAATTTCTGGTCGTTTTGAGTTTGAATTTTAACAGGTATTTGTATCTCCTGAGTTTAATTTTAAAATGGCCTTTACTTTTCTTTGAAAAACTTATTTTTCGGAAAGTTTTTTTTTAATTAATTTTTTTTCGTTTTTGATTGCAAAAATTTTCAAGTTTTTTTTGGCATGGGGGGGGGGGGGTGCTTACTGTACGATTATTATTTACTTTAAAAAACGGATCTAGAACTTTCAATTTAAATCGAATGAGGCTTTTTTAAAAGTCTATACGAATAGTTCTTTGATAAAAACCTTATATATGAACAATAGATAGCTTGCATAACTTGTGGACAGCAATAGGAAACATTGAATAGATTGAAAAAATGGCTCCAAAAAGGGGGTTTAGACCATTTCACTTGCTGACACAAAGGGATCACAGCTGTTTGGAATTGACCTTAATAGGAATTTGTGTGCCAAAGCAATTTTGTATCTATCACAGAGTATGTATTTTAACCTTATAAATGGATAATTATAATAGATTTCCTTTACTTTTCTTTGAAAAACTTATTTTTCGGAAAGTTTTTTTTAATTAATTTTTGTTCGTTTTTGATTGCAAAAATTTTCAAGTTTTTTTGGCATGGGGGGGGGGGTGCTTACTGTCCGATTATTATTGGCTTTAAAAAACGGATCTAGAACTTTCAACTTAAATCGAATGAGGCGTTTTTCAAAGTCTATACGATTACCTCTTTGATAAAAACATTATATATGAACAATAGACAGCTTGCATAACTTGTGGACAGCGATTGACAACAATGAATGGATTGAAAAAATAGCTCCAATAAGGGGGTTTAGACCATTTCACTTGCTGACACAAAGGGATCACAGCTGTTTGGAATTGACCTTAATAGGAATTTGTGTGCCAAAGCAATTTTGCATCTATCACAGAGTATGTATTTTAACCTTATAATTGGATAATTATAATACATTTCCTATGTGTTCTTCCCATACAAAATTCCTTCCCATAAGTTATAAACCCCCCTTAATAAGTTATGCCCCAGGGCATAACTTACAACGCCTACCCCTGGGCCCTGGTGGGCTGTGTCGAAACCGGAGTTTTTGTTATCAGAACTTTGAACTATTTTAACAAAATGTCTATCTCAAAATTTTTATCTAATGCATTAAGGGCGTGGAGGAGGGAGAGGGGCTAGTTGCCCTTCAATCTCTTTTGACTCTTAAAAATTGAACAAGAACTTTCAATTTCCAATCAAACGAGCCCTCTCTAAAGTTTATACGAGCAT
>NC_142810.1:51743862-51785026 GCF_049724085.1 Artemia sp. Qi Xiang Cuo
TTTTTCAAATTTTACTCCTCCTCAGGGTGCACATAGTGGTTTTCGATTTAGTTCGAAATACCCCTCAGCATCCACAGAAATTTCACATTTAGACCATTACTCTTTTATGACACAACCAGGTTAGATCATTTTTCTCTTTCCCAATGACTAATCCTGTTTCGCCAATCATAAATATTGTATAATCTATAAATTATCAAATAATTTACCCTAAATAAGCGTATTCTTTCTTGTCAGTGTCCTATCAATTGCCCTCGCGTTTTTTCTTTAATTGGTTTTTTTCTTCCTCAACGTGATCATAAAGGCTATTGCTGAGAGTGAAACAAAGTTCTTCTTATGTGTCTGCTTTTTACCTTTTTTGTCATTTTGTCTTCTAAAATCAGGTGATAACTTGAAACCCTGCTATTCAAATTTTGCTTTCTCCAGTTAAGGACAGCCTTCTAAACCTGTTTGCATTCGTCAAAAGATAACCGCCCTTTTTTATACAGTAAGATCTCTTTTGTATACATAATTCTAGGTAATCATATATTCTGGCCTTAAAGTATTTATTCCTGTTAATTAATCAGCCAAGTTTATTATTATACCAAAGTATCAAAAAGAATAGGTCTGGCATGTCAAAAAATACGAGTCGTTATTAACTTTGGCATGTAATTATAATGTTTACAAAATTATTGCACAAAAGAACGATCAGATCGCATACGGAAATTAGCCGGGGGAACTTAAATTTTTCTTCTCCCGTTTGACCCCCGGTTGGGGCGCTGATTTTCAGGAGCTAACTGAAACTCTGGCAGGATGCTACGAAAACATCCGAGGAACTTTGACGTCTTTGTTGTCTGCGTATTTTTAAGTTCGACGCATTGCATCCTGTCGCTCAGAAAACTGGGTATCTGTCTAACAAGAAATTGTCGAGTTTTCATTTCAGCTGTTCCAGAAACGACGATATACTGGTCTAAGAGGTCAAACGCCTTGATCATGTCCCAAATAAGAACATCGACGTAAGAGCCAGGATTTTCAAGGTGGCTCAGGATTTCTTCCATCATGATGACAAGGTAGTTTATAGTGCTGTGATTGGGGCGGAATCCAAATTGCCGTGAATCAAGCGATTCCTTGATGTCGTCATAGAACCAGCCAAATAGAAAATTTTCGAAGATTTTTGAGAAGTTTGGAGTCTTCGAGATAGGCCGCAGGTCTTTAACTTGTCTCGGGTTCGGCATCTTTGGGATAGGGATGATCTACGCCTCCTTAAATTGCTGGGGGAAGGTTCCCTCAACAAGGCACTGATTGAAAACTACAGCAAGTGGTACAGACAGTTCCTTCGAACACTGGGCAATGATTTTGGTGGGGACTTCTAAGGGACATGATGCCGTATTCTGGTCCATCTTGCGAATCTTTTTCTCGACTGCTAGGGAAGTGATTATCGGGATTTCCATTCAGTGTTCCGTTGAATTCGGATAGTTGCTGAAGAGGTTGATGTTTAGAGCAGATTTCGGCGAAGTAGGAGTTTATTTCGTCTGCTGACAAGGATCTCCCGTCTTGATCAAGAACTTCGGAGTTCCGAGATTGACGACTGAGTAGTTTCTTGACTGTAGTGTGGAATTTCTTGGGATCTGTCGTCGAAAGTTGTTCAACTACTTTGGCTCCGTACTGTCGGTGGGCGGCTCGAGATTTGTTCACAACTACATTCCGCAACTTCCTTGCCTCACTCTGGTACCCATTGTCAAACAGTTGGTCACGCTCGTTTATTATTTGTCTGATCCCGTCCTTCATCCAGGGCTTTAACCTTTTTCTGTTTTTCAGGAAAGCACTGTTGAAATCCTTCGAAAAGGTAGTCCAGAAGAAATTCAGTCATCTCGTTAGCTCCGTCGAGTCTTAGAAACTCAGTCCAGTTCGTCAAGGAGAGGCATTATCTGTAATTCATGACGCCCTCTTTGGTGATGGAGCGGTATTTTCTAATCTCATATCCATTTTTCGGCTTGTAGCCATTTGGCACCAGGCGAATAATTAGATGGTCTCCTCTTCCAAGTGGGTGCTGAGTTTCGGGCTCACGAAAGTAATCGGCTCAGTTAGTGAAGGTACGACCGAGAGTCTTCTCTTTTCTGGTGGGGCAGTTGACTATCTGTTTCAGGGATAGCGGCGCATACACCCACGATGAATTTTTTTCATTAAAATATCCGGCGATGATTATTGCAGCGCAGGGGATATTTGTAGGGAATCCGGTCCGTGCAGTTTTGTCAGTAAGAGAGTAACTCTTTACGGAACGGTCCATTTAAGGGGTAAAAAACGACTCCGTAGACAACGCACCCAAAGACACCTAGCCCATAGCCACTAGACCTCTAAAAAGCTCTTTCTCGGGACTGATATTCGCAGAATCCGAGATTTAATGGAAAATTTGCACAGAAAAACGGACGCATCCTCCATGATGGACTGGAATTCTGCCAGTGTCACACCGTGGTAGCAGATGGAAGTTGTACCCGTCGATTTATACGAAATCTGCAGAGGCCACCCATGTTTTAGTAAATGCTTCGATGTCGATTTTGTCACGGCGTACGAAGTGTTTGAGCTCCTGAGTCTTATTTCCAAGGGACTGGGAGTTGATGAGCCCCATGTTAGGGAAAGAACTGAAAATATGTTTCTTTCTTCCAGGTTTGAGGGGAATCATTGCATTTACCTCGCCCATGACCTTGAGTGATTCTGCGTCAAAAATGTTTTTTTTTTGGTGGGCGCATTTATTTTATTTTTTAGGTCAGTTTCTGGATTCCAGTTTGCTAGACCTTCCTTTTTAGAAATTACACCATCGTCTCGAGGATGGTGATCGGAGGCATGGTAAGTTTGCCCGGTACCTGCCGGTAAGTGTTCTTGTAGTATCAAGAGTCGGAGATTGTCGGTTCTTGACGGAAGAGGTTTGGATAGTGGTGGTTGATTTTTATGTTTATTGTACAATAGCTGTGTCTTCCATTTGTTTTCTATTGACTGCTGGTTGATTCTGGCTCATTGCTCCATCGTTTATCTCTGTTTGTTGGTGGCGGACGTTGTCTGTGGCTGAGGAGCCATTCCTATAGAAAGTGCGAGTTCGAAAACATTCCCGTTGAAGTTGTTGCAGTGAGTGATGTTTCAGAGGATGTGTCGAGTTTTTTGGTCCTATGGTATCCACGTTAGCTTTGGCTGTTTGTTTAACTTGTGACGGTGGGTGGTAGTAATTGCAACGATGTCCCCTATTGCAGCGGCCTGTTGCAAACTTCTTGCATTTCGGGGATAAAGTTTTGCGCGTTTGTCTGATTTGGCACCTTCACAACCACCTAAGCTGGAGTGATATTCACATATCGACGGTATTGCTGCTGAATGGGAATTCCTGCACCCGTTGCCCCATCTACAGTGTCCGTTTTTAAAATAAAAGTAATTTTTTTCTGCCTTTTTCTGAGTCTCAGTTGGAGAGTCGAGTACAATGACTGATTGATCCTTTTTCGGAAGCTCAGCCCTGGGTTTTGCCGAAGACTGGCAAGTCTCAGCTGTTCCTGTAGTCGGGGAGATTTGATTATCAGTAATTTGTTTTGTTTTTGTACCTTCTTCACTTGTACTGACAAGGCGCAGTACCTTGCGTATGATAACTGTCTCGTGGCGATCAGTCATAGTACTCGTTCTCTTTTGTGTTGGTAGGCTGACCGTCCGGCTATTATGGTGCCATCAGTTATTTTTGAGAAGCAGGGGTTTATTCGTCAGTCAGTAGGGGTTTATTTGGCTATGTACCAGCGTCGATTTACGGATCCAAGGGGGGGGGGCGTCTTGGTTTTTCAATGAGCCAGTACCAACTTTTAGTCTAGCCTACAAGCAAGAATATATACAACTAGTGTGAAGGTCAAAATATGCCAATATGTTTTCAAAGTATGTTTACTCAGCCAACATGTTTTCTAATTTGAAAATTCTTATTGCCTTTGAGGTAGACAGAATGTGGGAAGTACAATACTCAAATCACCTATTCCCAGCACAGGATTAAAATCCCGCTGGTACCAACTCGATCTCTTGTTTCTTTAACATTGTTCCCTTCTGCACAAACTATCACCAAAAATACGCAAAAACGGACAAGCCAACGTAATCGATGGCGTTTTAATATTTAGCATTTGGCAACTATGTCTATTGATGGCTGCAGATTCGGAAGAAGAAGAAGGATATCGATTCAGCTTGGCTTTGTTTACAAACATCAGCTGTTTCTATTATTGAACTTGCAGATAAAGGATAAGTCCCTTGGGAATAGAAAATAAAAATTCTGTAAATTCAAGTTTTAAGTAAGTAAAGTGACATACCAAGAGAAACCACTTAAAATGGCACTTAGGTACAAATATAAACAGAAATGACAACTATGGGCAGAAATAAATATTCTTTCTCACAAATTTGGCCAACAATCCTTTTTTCAATTTCACACCACCCAGTTGCTGTTGAGTTACCCATATTGCCCCTTGTTGACTTTTCCTTATTGCTATTGGATTTGATATGTGCAAGACCTATGGAAAACGTGACTTTCGTCATTTTTTTTTTCAATGCGAAGCTTTGCGGCTACCCCAAAAATTTACCTTCAACACATGATTTGTATTCTCTTAGCTCTTCCTATTTTAGTTACAATAATTCGTAATATTTGCTGTAATATTTCCTCTCCTTCACTTATGGGCTGATTTACACCACGGTATACTTTTTGATCACTTAAGGTTTCATTTTCGCTCTTTCATTGCATTAGAATAACTAATTTTAAATGCTAATATAAGTATTTGTGTTAGACATATTAGTTGTTAGGACAAATTAGTTGTTAAGACATATCGAAACATATACCTTTTTTTTAGACTTTTAAAACATATTGAAAGATTTATTTTTTGTTTTCAGTTTATTGATTTTTGATATTTTGTTTTATTCGATTTTTTTTACTCCGTAGGCTTTTAAAAACATATTGAAAGATGTGTTTTGTTTTTGGTTTTTTAAGTTTTGATTTTTTGTTTTATTCATTTTTGCTTTATTTTAACTCTATAGACTTTTAAATTTTAGGTCACTTTTCTCCACACGTGTCTGGAATACACTTACAGGGAAATACGTCACTAGTTGTTTCAAAGAATCCATCTACGAACGGTTTCTCAAATACATGTGCATCGGAATCTGAAGGAAAAGGCTTCGAAAATCAGGAAACTGGTTTGAAAAGGTGCCTGCAAAGTAAGAAGTATTCAAAATCGGAAAGATCTCAAAGAACTCATAAAGAGAAAAAAACATATAAATGTGAGGTATGTGACAAGATATTTCTTCAAAAGCAGCATTTGAACGAGCACCAAAGAGTGCATACAGGGGAGAAACCGTTTAAATGTGATGATTGTCACAAGACCTTTTCTCTTGCAGGACATTTGAACACGCATAAAAGATTGCATACTGGTGAAAATCCGTTTAAATGTTATGTTTGTGACAAGACCTTTTCTCAACCTGATCAATTAAACACACATCAAAGAACGTATACGCGTGAGAAACCGTTTAAATGCGATGTATGTGACAAGACCTTTTCACAACCTTCACGCTTGAAAACACATCAAAGAATGCATACCGGTGAAAAACCGTTTGAATGCGATGTATGTGACAAGACATTTTCTGAACCTGCAAATTTGAAAACCCATCAAAGAATTCATACGGGTGAAAAGCCGTTTAAGTGTAATGTTTGCGACAAAACCTTTTCTCGTTCTTCATATTTTAACCTGCACCAAAGAGTGCATACAGGTGAGAATCCGTTTAAATGTTATGTTTGTGACAAGACCTTTTCTCGACCTGATCAATTGAACACACATCAAAGAATGCATACCGGTGAAAAACCGTTTAAATGCGATGTATGTGACAAGACCTTTTCTCAACCTTCACACTTGAAAACACATCAAAGAATGCACACCGGTGAGAAACCGTTTGAATGCGATGTATGTGACAAGACATTTTCTCAAGCTGCAAACTTGAACACCCATCAAAGAATTCATACGGGTGAGAAACCGTTTAATTGCGATGTATGTGACAAGACCTTTTCTAAACCTGTAAATTTGAACACACATCAAAGAATTCATACGGGTGAAAAACCGTTTAAATGTGATGAATGTGACAAGACCTTTTCTCAGCCTGCAAGTTTGAACACACATCAAAGAATTCATACGCGTGAGAAACCGTTTGAATGCGATTTATGTAAAATTAACTTTTCTCAACTGGGCAGTTTGAACAGGCACCAAAGAGTGCATACGGATGAGTAGCCAAATACATGTTATGTATGCTTGAAGCGTTTTTCGCAAGAGTACAGTTTGAATGCACCTTAAATACGGCATACAGGTGAAAAACCTTTCATATGTGATGAATGTAGAAATTTTTTTGTGATTTTAGCAATTTGCACAGGCATCAAAAAGTGCATACAGGAGTCTATCAAAATTGTTGTAACACTAGTTCTATCCTCATTGGTTTGAGGCTATTATTCTCACAACGACTTAGTAATACATCGAATTAGTTTTTTCAAATGTTTTTTCGTGTTTTTAGCAAATTCATGTCCTTTTTTTTCCTGTCTTTAGTTTCTTTAGCAGTTTTTAGCAATTTCATCATCCTCCTGTGAAAAGTAGTCATACATATTTGCTTGATTGTAACAAATATGATGTATGTAAGAAATGCTTGTCCACATCAAGATTTTTGAATGAGCTCCAAAGAGTTTATACAGCTGAGAAACTATTCAAAATGAAACTAAAAAAAATTATCATGAGTAGGGCTGATAACCTCTTATTTTTTCTCAAGCCCAGGACACAATTTGCACTTTACTGACAAAAAAAAAACAGCAATAAAAAACAAATGACCATGGATTGTCAGTTTAATTGACATATACTGATATTTATTCCTTAAAGTTTTAATAATTTTAACGTATTTTGTTTTCAGTAAAGCGTAAATTCTGTTCTGGTCTTGAGAAGGCTCTGGGGTTACCAGCCCTACTTATGTTAATTTTTTCTCGTTTTGAGTTTGACTCGGCAATTTATCATAATTTCTGTTCCTTTTGAGTTTCATTTATTAATTGATAGTGATTTGGGGTAGTCTTACACTTGAAAGATTTTGCTTTGTTTTTGCTTATTTTTGGCTTAATGGAGCTCTTTACTTTTCTTTGCAAAACTTGTTTTATGGAAAAAAATTGTTAAATTAATTTCTGTTCGTTTTTATTGACCTAGTCTTTTTCATGGAAAAAATACTATTTTATACTTTCTCCGTTTTTTTTCTATAAGAATCCATAGTATGGGTTGCTATTTTTATGTTGGAGAAACTTTTTCAACAATTTTTAATCCTGACACGAACAGTATTGTTTAATTTAATTTTAGAGCTTCTGAAGTTGTCCTGAAAAATAAAACTTAGTATTATTCCCAAAAGATTCTATCTACACCCGTTGACAACCTTGATACACTTACACTCTTTTTATTTATTTAAATTGTATGAACAGAAATAGTAATAGTAGTATCCCCAAAAGTTTCAACCTACTCTCGATATATTGCTGAATCTTTCTCGGTATATTGCTGAGGTGTCTTATTGGCAGCCATAAACACAATGCCTTTTGATTTAACTTAAATCAGTTTTTACTCTTAAAGCATAATGGTCTAATTGCATAATTGTGGAGCATTAACATACCTAATATACCTAAAGATATAGTTGCTGGACCTTTTTACTGTGCTAAACAAAATGGCTTTCTCGTAATTTTGACTGGATGTGTTTTGAAAATGAATGGGCTTGGGAGAAGGACTGCTTGCCCTCCGATTCTTGTTACTCTTAAAAAGGGCACCAAAACTATCTATTTTGATTTGAATTAGCTCCTTTACAAGTTTCAATGATATTTCGAGCTATAATAGAGTGGTGCTGCCTATGATATTGCGAAATCCCCTATAAGCTAATGGCAAAAAGTGCAATTGCAATTGGCCCATTATGCTTTATTCTTTAAACTAATTGTTGCTTTAAAATAAGTGAAAAGGCATTGTCATTATAATTGTCAATAAGACACCTCAGTAATATATCAAGAACAACTGAGGTATTTATTTGAAACTTTTGGGGATACTACTATTACTATTTCCGCCCTTGGACTTTAAATAGATAAAAAGAGTTTAAGTGTATTCAGGTTGTCAAAGAGTATAAATAGAATCTTTTGGGAATGATATTAAATTTTATTTTTCAGGTCAATTTCAGAAGCTATAAAATTAAATTAGAAAATACTGGTTTTGTCAAGATTAAAAATTGTTGAAAAAGTTTCTCAAACATAAAAATAGCAATCCATACTATGGATTCTTGTAGAAAAACACTGAAAAATTTTTATTTTTTCCATGAAAAAGACTATGTCAATAAAAAACGAACATGAATTAATTTATAAAACTTTTTCCACTAAAAACAAGTTTTTCAAAGAAAATTAAAGAGCTCCATTGAGCAAAGAATGACGAAATGTAAAGTAAAACAATCTTTCAAGGGTAAAACTACCACAAATCCCTTACCTTTACCTTACCTTTAAGTCCCATCCGTCCTTGAAGGTCGTCTTGGGGCCTCTTTCTTCGTAACGGCGTGGATGTGCCTTCTGTATGCTTCACGGTCTTTTGCTAGGCGAAGAAGGTCCGAGAGGCGGTGAGGTGCAAAGTTTTCCTTCCACCTTTTTGGGTGACGACCACGAGGACGAGAACCGTGACTTTGGCCTTCGAAGGTGATTTTTGGGAGACGGGACCGACTCATCCGTTGTCCGTGACCGAGCCATCGAAGGTGCTGGAGCTGGATCTTCATGAGAATTGTTTGTTGTACTTTAAGGCGCTCGAAAAGTTCGAAATTTGAGATTCTATCAAGGTAAGTGATCCCGCCGATGCGGCGGAGGCACTTAGTTTCAAATGCTGCAAGTCGACGGTTGTCATTTACCTTCAGTGTCCATGTTTCACATGAGTAGATTGCGATGGGGATGATCAGGGTATCAAAAAGTCGTGTCTTAAGCCGCAGAGACAAATCCTTGCTTCGCCATATGGGCATAAGGGCCTTGAAACTGGAACTCGCGAGGGCGAGACGTCTTTTGATGTCTTTTGATGGACTGTTGTCGCTGGTGATCAGACTACCGAGATAAGGGAACTCGTCAACCCACTGGATACTCTCTCCATTAATTTTCAGGTCTGGCTTAACTGTATCCTTTGGCTTTCGTGAGCAGCACATAGCCTTTGTTTTTGATACATTTATGATCATTCCAAAAGAACTAGTGGCTTCGAAGACGTCGTTAAGAACGGCTTGTAGATCCTCGGGTGTTTCAGCCATTTCGTTGATATCGTCGGCGTAGGCTAGCTTATCTATCTGAACACCCCCTATATGTGCGCCACAAGTTGTCTCCACCAGGGATAAGACTGCTGTGAGGAAAAGGTTGAACAGCTCTGGAGACAAAAGGCATCCTTGAAGGACACCTGCGGAAGTCTGAAAACTGTCAGTGAGACCTTCACTAGTCATGACACGACTCCCAAATTTTGAGTACATATCCTTGATAAGATCTACTAGGTTTCGTGGGATTCCGTAATGGAGAAGGATATGCCATAGGCCATTTCTCCAAATAAGGTCAAATGCTTGCCTAAAGTCGATGAAGAGCTGATACAGGCCGCGACCGAATTCCAGATATTCCTCTAAAATTTGGCGAACAGTGAAAATTTGATCAACGGTCGATCTCCCAGGGCGAAAACCGGCTTGGTATTCTTGGATGACTAAGGATGACACGGCTCTGATCCGTTGGAGTATAATTCGGGTGAAGATCTTGGCAGTTTGACTTGTTAGGCTAATAGGACGGTAATTATCACATATCGCCTTTGACCCCGTCTTGTGTAGTGGAACAATTGTGGCTTCGCACCAAGAAGTTGGGAAATGACTCTTTTGCCAGGCACTGGAAACAATCTTGTGGAAAAGATCTATAAGTGGTTCACACCGGACTTTCAGCAGTTCTGCCTGTATCCCGTCCGGGCCAGGGGCCTTGTTAGTCTTCAGCGCTTGGATGGCATCTTCGACCTCAGAACGGAGAGGAGGTGGACTGGGGTCTGAGAGAGTAACGGGCAAGAGGTCCAGGACAGCAGAGTTTGGAAAGATATCAGGATTAAGCTTTTCTTTGAAATGCTCCATCCATCTCGATCGGATACCTTCTGTGCTTTGTATCTGAGAGCCATTTTTATCTAGCAGTGTACAAGAACTGAGGCTTTTCTTGCTTGTTAGCTCACGAACTCTCTTATACATAAAGTATGAATCGCCTCTCTTAAAATCAGCCTCACACTGTTCACATTTGTCTTTAATGTAGGTGCGATGGGCTCTACGGGTGGCTTTTTCTACAGCACGCTTCAACTGCTTATATCTGTCCCTGCTCTCTCTGTCTGACCTGTTATTGTGTTTTCGTTTCTCAGTACATAATACAATAATTTCATTTGTTATCCAAGGCTTTTTATCACCCTTTTTGGTTCCTAGGGCGGACATCGTGTTATCCTACCACAAATCACCATCAATAAATTTATGAAACTCAATAAGAACCAAAATTACAATAAATAGCCGAGTCAAACACAAAACGAGCAAAAATTAATAAGAGCAGGGCTGATTACCCCCATGTCTCCCAAAGACCAGAACACAATTTGTGCTTTACTGAAAACAAAATACGTTTGAAATGTTTTTACTTCTCTTACTTTCATAAATAAAAAAAATATTAAAACTTGAAGGGTTGTGCCTAAAATCAGAATATGTCAATTAAACTGACAATCCAAGTTCTGTTTTTTCTTCTTTTTTTTAAAGCACAACCCATACTATGGCTGCTTATAGAAAAGAAAATAGAAGAATTAATAGATATAAAATATTATTTTTTCCATGAAAAAGACTGTCAATAAAAAATAAACAAAAATTAATTTTAAAAACTTTTCCCACAAAACAAGTTTTTCAAAGAAAGTAAAAAGCTCCATTAAGCCAAAAATGAGCAGAAATAAATAAAAATAATCTTCCAATCATAAAAATACCACAAATCAATAAATAAATGAAACACAAAAGGAACAAAAATTTCAAAAAATAGTAGTAAAGGGTGTCCTTAAGATCCGAGACAAATTGCCGTCACAGCCACACGCCCTTTTTCTAGGTCAATCAGAGAGCTAAAATACTAACGGAACATTTGCATAATCACCAATGATGAAAATCTAATGGGGAATTCTAATGTATCATGAGGGGAATTAAGAAACTAAAAGGCTTCTTTAGGATGAGAGATAAACTCTGGAATTATTATTTCGAAGCCTTTATAGTATAACTAGGACATCTTTAGATAATTTTCAGAAATTCAAACGAGAAACAGTAAGATTAATGACATTGAATATATTTAACGCGAGACTGGTTTCCTAAAAATTTTAAATGTGTCAGTGCACAGTTACCGAAGCAAAGGAACCAACAGAGATTAATTGACATTTTAGGGAATTATTTGGGCGAAACAGATTGAGACATTTTAGAGGATTATTTGAACGAAACAGATTGAGACATTTTAGAAGATTATTTAGGCGAAACAGATTGAGACATTTTAGGGGTCTAAGATAAACGAAAAGTACTAATATATGTTACTGTATGTCACTGGTACTCTTTATTGTACATCTTCTGTATATTAATAGTCTGAAAGCAGAAAACTTCTTTCATTAAAGATTGGCTTCCTGATTTTTCTTAATTTTTTATATTTTCCTCCCATACAAATAGAATATTCTTTTTCTTTGAATATTCTCGTATATTTGATTGAAATTATTTAATAATAATAAAGGCTATCTCTTATGGAGTATATTAAATCGGTTTCTTTCGGTTATTATTGTGTTTAAACTTTAAATAAAATGAAAACTTTTATGTAGAGTGAAGATGTGTTTGTTCAGTTTTAGTAACAAAAGTTTTTCAAAGCTTTTATGTTCTCGCCGGTTTCATTTAGCAATGAATTCTAGGATAAACGATAAGTACTAATATCCGTTACTGTAAGTCACTGGCACTTTTTATTGTACATCTTCTGCATATTAATAGTTTGAAAGCAGAAAGCTTCTTTCTTTAAAGATTGGCTTCCTGATTTTTCTTAATTTTTAGTATTTTCGTCCCACATAAATAGAATATTCTTTTTCTTTGAATATTCTCGTTTATTTGATTGAAATTGTTTAATAATAATAAAGGCTATCTGTTTATGGAGAATATTAAATCGGTTTCTTTCGGTTATTATTGTGTTTAAACTTTAAATAAAATGAAAACCTTAATGTAGAGTGAAGATGTGCTTGATTACTTTTAGTGGCAAAAGTTTTTCAAAGCTTTTATGTTCTCGTCGGTTTCATTTAGCAATGATGTCTAGGATAAACAAAAATTACTGATATCCGTTGCTGATAGTCACTGGAACTCTTTATTGTCCATCTCCTGTATATTAATAGTTTGAAAGCAGAAAGCTTCTTTCATTAAAGATTGGCTTCCAGATTTTTCTTAATTTTTAATATTTTCCTCCTACAAATGTTCTCGTTTATTTGATTGAAATTTTTTTATAATAATAAAGGCTATTTGTTTATCGTGAATATTAAATCGGTTTCTTTTGTTTATTATTGTTTTTAAACTTTAAATAAAATGAAAACTTTTATGTAGAGTGAAGATGTGTTTGTTTACTTTTAGTGGCAAAAGTTTTTCAAAGCTTTTATGTTCTCGTCGGTTTCATTTAGCAATGGTGTCTAGGATAAACGATAAGTACTAATATCCGTTGCTGTATGTCACTGGCACTTTTTATTGTACATCTTCTGCATATTAATAGTTTGAAACCAGAAAGCTTCCTTTCATTAAAGATTGGCTTCCTGATTTTTCTTAATTTTTAATATTTTCCTCCCACACAAATAGGATATTCTTTTTCTTTGAATATTCTCGTTTATTTGATTGAAATTGTTTAATAATAATAAAGTCTATCTATTTATGGAGAATATTAAATTGGTTTCTTTCGGTTATTATTGTGTTTAAACTTTAAATAAAATGAAAACTTTAATGTGGATTGATGATGTGTTTTGTTTACTTTTAGTAGCAAAAGTTTTTCAAAGCTTTTATGTTCTCGTCGGTTTCATTTAGCAATGATGTCTAGGATAAACGAAAAGTACTAATATCCTTTGCTGTATGTCACTGGCACTCTTTATTGTACATCTTCTGCATATTAATAGTTTGAAAGCAGAAAGATTCTTTCATTAAAGATTGGCTTCCAGATATTTCTTAATTTTAATATTTTCTTCCCAAACAAATAGGATATTCTTTTTCTTTGAATATTCTCGTTTATTTGATTGAAAATGGTTAATAGTAATAATAATAATAATGATAAAAATATAGTGACCTTCCGAGAACAAGCTTTCAGTAGATTAGTTTAATTTTAGTTACTTAACACACTCAAATTTATGTTAGATGTAATATGTAT
Organism: Artemia sp. Qi Xiang Cuo; assembly: GCF_049724085.1. Lineage (NCBI taxonomy): Eukaryota > Metazoa > Arthropoda > Branchiopoda > Anostraca > Artemiidae > Artemia > Artemia sp. Qi Xiang Cuo. The sequence continues at coordinate 51,757,292 of NC_142810.1, forward strand.
TTTCTTAACAGTAACATATTTTTTCTAAAAGCATCAACGCTTCCGTCAGTAACAATAATTTTCTCATAAAAGTAACAATTTTTCATAAATGATAACTAGTTATCAGTTAAAAGTAACAAGTTTTCCTTAGCACTAATAAACTTTTACTTAACATACTTAAATTTCTCCTATAAGTAATAGGTATTTTCTTAACAGTAACAAATTTCTTCTACTAGCACCAATTTTTCTATCAAAGATAACAAATTTCTCTTAAAAGTGACAATTTTTGTCAATGATAATAACTTTTCTGTTAGAAGTAGAAGGTTTTCTGTTAATGATACCGAATTTTTCTTAAAAGTAACATTTTTTTTCGTTATGATAACAAGTTTTCTGACATAAGTAGCAAGATTTCCTTAACACTGACAAATTTTCTCTTTGAAGTATCAACATTTTCCCTTAATACTAACAAACTCAAACTTAACACACTCAAATTTCTCTTAGAAGTAATAGGTTTTTTCTTAGCAGTAACAAATTTTTTCTAATAACACCAACCTTGATAATAAATTTCTCATAAAAGTTACAATTTTTCGTCAATGATAACAAGTTATCTGTTAGAAGTAACAAGTTTTCTGTCAATGATGCCAAATTTTTCTTAGAAGTAACAATTTTCCGTTATATTAACAAGTTTAAGTCAGAGGTAGCAAAATTTCCTTAACACTAACAAATTTTCTCCATCAAAGTAACAACAATTTTCCTTAATACTAACAAATTTATACTTAACACACTCAACTTTCTCTAAGAAGTAATAGGTATTTTATTAACAGTAACAAATGTTTTCTAATAACACCAACATATCCCTCAATGATAATAAATTTCTCACAAAAGTAACAATTTTTTGTCAATGATAATAACTTTTCTGTTAAAAGTAGAAGGTTTTCTGTCAAAGATAAAAAAAATTTCATAAAAGTAACAATTTTTTGTTTATGATAACAAGTTTTCTGTCAGAAGTAGCTAGTTTTTCTCAGCACTAACAAAGATTCTCTTCGGAGTAACAACTTTTTCCTTCAAACTAACAAACTTTTACTTAACACGCTCAAATTTCTCTTAAAAGTAATAGGTATTTTCTTAACAGTAACAAATTTTTTCTAATAACACAAATCTTTCCGTCTTTGATAATAAATTTTTCTTAACAGTAACAAATTTTCATCAATGATAACAAGTTATGTGTTAGAAGTAACAAGTTTTCTGTCAATGATACCAAATTTTTCTTAGAAGTAATAGTTTTTTCGTTATGATAACTAGTTTTCTGACAGAAGTAGCAAGTTTTCCTTAGCACTGACAAATTTTAAGTGGAACAAGTAAACACCCGCTCAGATATACATGCAAAGAGAGTAAGAGAGACAAAAACACATAAAAATATATAGATTCAGTTATATAAACCGACAAAGACAGACACTGGGACAAGCAAGTACCCACCCAAACTCACAGGCTTAGAGAGTGAGAGAGACAGAAACACATACAAAAACATAAACTTAGACATACGAACCGACAAAGATAGGCACTGGGACAGACAAGCACCCAACCAGACACACAGACCTAGAGAGAGAGAGAAAAAAAACAGATACAAATAAATAGATTTATACATACAAACCGACAAAGACAGGCAATAGAAAAATTTTTTCTAATAACACAAATCTTTCCGTCTTTGATAATAAATTTTTCTTAACAGTAACAAATTTTCATCAATGATAACAAGTTATGTGTTAGAAGTAACAAGTTTTCTGTCAATGATACCAAATTTTTCTTAGAAGTAATAGTTTTTTCGTTATGATAACTAGTTTTCTGACAGAAGTAGCAAGTTTTCCTTAGCACTGACAAATTTTCAGTGCAACAAGTAAACACCCGCTCAGACATACATGCAAAGAGAGTAAGAGAGACAAAAGCACTTACAAATATATACATTCAGTCATATAAACTGACAAATACAGGCACTGGGACAAGCGAGTACCCACCCAAACTCACAGGCTTAGAGAGTGAGAGAGACAAAAACACATACAAAAACATAAACTTAGACATACGAACCGACAAAGATAGGCACTGGGACAGACAAGCACCCAACCAGACACACAGACCTAGAGAGAGAGAGAAAAAAAACAGATACAAATAAATAGATTTATACATACAAACCGACAAAGACAGGCAATAGAAAAAGCAAACACCCACCCAAACATACATGCAAAGAGAGTAAGAGAGACAAAAAGACATACCAATATATAGATTCAAACATAAAAACAAACAAAGACAGGCACTGGGAACAAGCAAGTACCAACCCAGACACAGATGCTTAGATAATGAAAGACACATACAAACACATAAACTCCGACAAAGACAGGCACTGGGACAAGCAAGCACCTGCCCAGACACAAAGGCCTAGAGAGTGAGAGAGACAAAAACATATACAAACAAATAGATTTATACATACAAATCGACAAAGACAGGCAGTGGAACAAGAAAACACCCACCTAGACATACACGCAAAGAGAGTAAGAGAGACAAAAACACATACAAATCTGCAAGTACCCACCCAGAAAAACATGCAAAGAGAGTAAGAGAGACAAAAACACAAGCAAATATATAGATTCAGACATACAAACTGACAAAGACAGGAACTGTGACATGCAAACATCCGCCCAGACACATAGGCAAAGAGAGTGAGAGACAAAAACACATGCAAATATAGAGATTTAGACATAAAACTGACAAAAACAGGCACTGTGACATGCAAACACCCGCCCAGAAACATAGGCAAAGAGAGTGAGAGAGACAAAAATGCATACAAATACATAAATTCCGACACACAAAGACAGGCACTGGGTCATGGAAACACCGATCCCAGACACACAGTTCATGATCCGCGCCGCTGCCAGTGGCGCAGATTTTATGTGCACCCTCTACTAATGGCAGATTCAAACTCAAAATGAGCAAAAATAACATGAGTAGGGTTGATAACCCCCTTGCCTTCTCAAGGCCAGAACACAATTTGCGCTATAATAAAAACAAAACAGAGAAATTTTTTCACTTTTCTTACTTTCATAATTAAAAAATTACAAAAAGCTGAAGAATATGCCTAAATATAATACCAATTATTTTTAGGCATATTCATTTTTTTTAGTAAAGCGCAAACCATACTATGGCTTCTTATAGAAATTAATTTTTAAAAAATTTTCCACAAAATAAGTTTTTCGAAGAAAAGTAAAGAACTCCATTAAACAAAAATTAGCAAAAATAAACTCAAATAATCTACCTAGCGTGAAACTACCACAAATCAGCATCGATAAATAAATGAAACCCAAAACGAACAGAAATTACAATAATTAACCGAGTCAAACTCAAAACGAGCAGAAATTAACATAAGTTGGGTAAAAAACTCCTATGCCTTCCCAAGGCCAGAACAAAATTTACACTTTACTAAAAAAATATAAATGTTTTCACGTTTATAACTTTAATAAATCAAATAATATAAACATTTTGATTACTAAATATCAGTAAATGTATATTAAACTGACAATGCGCATTCATTTGTATTTTTTCCGTAAATTGCAAATTTTGTTCTTGCCTTGGCAAGGTTCAAATATGAAGAATGAGAAAAAGTTTTGTCGCAAACATTACACTTATACGGTTTTTCACCCGTATCTATTTTTTTATGTGTTTTCAAATTTGAAGGTTGAGAAAAGGCCTTGTCACATACATCACATTTAAACGGTTTCATTTATGAAACCGAAGGTGCCTGTTCAAAGAGCCCAGTTCAGAAAAGCATTGTGTACATACATTGCATTTAAAAGGTTTATCACCTGTATCCATTCTTTGGTGATTGTTCAAATGCAGCATTAGAGGAAATATCTTGTCACATACCTCATATTTATATGTTTTTTTCTCTTTATTAGTTCTTTGAAAGCTTTCCAATTTCTTATACTTTTTACTTTGCAGGCAACTTTTCAAACCAGGTTTCTGATTTTCTAAGCCTGTTCCTTCAGATTCCGATGCAAATGAATTTGAGAAACCACTCGTAGATGGATTTTTGAAACAACTAGTGACGTATTTCCCTGTAAGTGTATTCCAGACATGTGTGGTGAAAAGTGACCTAAAATTTAAAAGTTTATACAGTTAAAATACAAAGCAAAAAAAGAATAAAACACAAAATCAAAACTTAAAAAACCGAAAACTAAAACACAATTTTCAATATGTTTTAAAAGACAACAGGGTAAAAAAAAAACGAATAAAACAAAATATCAAATCTCAAAAAACCGAAAACAAAAAATGAATCTTTCAATTTGCTTTAAAAGTCTACAAAAAAAACCATATATCTTTTGATATGTTTGGACAACCAATTTTATTTTCGATCCCTCTTCTCTCTCTCTTGGTGATACTAATATTGACTCACAGTTCAAAGAGATAACACCTAGTTAGCGAAGAGGATTATAAATTGAAATCTAGTTTCTTTGAACTTGACCCAGTTTTCATCAGCATTCATTCCGCTTACATCTAAGTACACAGGCTGTGAAATAACTTGAAAAACCAGTTCCCATTGACAAGAATTGTCATGTTAAGTAGAAATCTTACTTTATAAGACTTGCTATATTAAGCAGAAATTTTGTTTGAATAATTACAGGCACTGGAGAATAGTCACTCGGATGCATTTGTGAGGCTCGGCCCTCAAAGAAAGATAAGTAATCTTTCTAATTATTATAACTATATTTCCGGATTAATTATGACTTCTGTTAATTTTTCTGAAACTCTACAAGAAATTAATAGAAAATTGAACGGAATAGAAATAGTTTCATCGCAGGTTCAAGAACTGAGAAACGACCTATCTGCTATTTCGTCGCGAATTGATTCGACAGTAGTCAAGTTCTCAGAGGATACGTCACAATTGAAGAAAGATTACCTAAGTTTGCAAGCTGAATTGTCGGCTACTAACGTAAAATTGCAAAGACTAGAAAATGAGTCTAAAAAGTGTAATTTGGTCCTGTATAATTTCGATCCTACAAACAAAGGTTCTTTGTTACGAGAAGATGTAATGAGAGCACTCAACTTACATGTGCCAAATTTAGGGCTGAAAATGATGGACATTAGAGACATTTTTCGGCTAAACACTAAACAAGGCACGCGACCGGTGCTGGTTAAGTTTACAAGTGGCTACATTCGTGATACTATATTGCGTTCAAGTGCGCACCTGAAAAGGGCGGGTCTTGGTGTTAGTCCCGATTATACAAAGCGTGAGTTGTCTATTCGTAACCACCTAAAGCCTTTTCTTGAACGGGCTAGAGGAGAAAATAGAGAAGCAAGACTAAGAGGGACAAAGTTATATATTGGTCAACAGTGTTTTACGTATAGCCTTGATAAGCAGTATGTAGTTGAGGTTACGAATTCCCCTAATATAGAGTCATCAGCGAGTAACATGACCCATTTTAAGGAAAATTTTCGGCAAAAGTTTCTCCGTGAACCTGGGTCTTTATCAGTGCCACAAAAAAGTTTAGTAAAGAGTTTTGTTTCTGAAAATAATCGGTTTAACCTGGAAGAACCTTGCAATTCAAGATCGCGTTCTGGATCTTCATCCTCAATTCAATCTTTCTTTAGTGTAGTGGAGGAGCTTAGTAGTGATAACAAAATGAATGGGGTGAACAGTGAAACTCCTGTTATTAAAAAAGGCTCCACATCAACTTTTGTCGGGTCTGTGGGGGCTCCCAAACGTAACAGCCAATAAATTATTAGCCCAGATGACCACCTAAGACAGATGAGCAAGTCGGTTAGAGCTGATGGCCCTAATAAAATGGATCCTAGGTGGCTATTTAACTCTTCACAACCCATTGGCTCAATTACTGGATAGCATAAGCAGGGCCATGGTGCGATTTACGAGTGTCATTTAGCGCATTGGAATGTTCAGGGCCTTTCGTATCTTAAATTAGAGTGTCTTCTTAAATGTTCTGATTTTTCAGTTGTATCATTAGTAGAAACGTGGCTGGAAAAAGAGGAGAGAATAGAAGGTTTTTCTTATTTTGGATCACAAAGACAGCGATCGCAGAATGGTAGAACTTATGGAGGAGTGGCATTATTGATAACGAATAGATGGCGAAATTTATCTCGATTGAAAAGTGTTTCATGTAATCTAGTATGGGTGCGAGTACCTTTAGGTAGTAACTCGTTTATCTTTTGTTCAGTGTATTTACCGCCGGATACTAGCACTTTTAGTGATGAGGATACCTGGGAGATATTAGAAAATGATATGGATCTTTTTTCAGAACAGTTTCCGTCCGATTATTTTGTTTTTCTAGGGGATTTTAACGGATATACAGGGGAGGATGAAGGAGCCCGTGAGGAGGAGGTGGGTCTCGAACTAGGAAAAACTAAGGGAGTTGATATGATTGAGCCGTCGGTTAGGAGGAGGACGAGTAAGGACGGTCATCGGAGAAAGAATAATTGGGGGAAAAAATTATTGGATTTTTGTGGTAAGCAGAATTTGGTTATTTTGAATGGGAGGACAGGGAAGGATAAAGGAGTGGGGGATTTTACATATTTTTCGGGTAGATCTCCAAGTGTTATAGATTATGGGGTAGTTAGTCGGGGACTTCTTTCTGGTTGTGTGGATTTTGAGGTGATGGTGCTGGCAGGGTTGGGTCACGTACCTATCAGGGTTGAATTAGGAGGGGGAGGATGGGCTGAGAGCCGGAAAAAGAAGTTTGGGGCTAAGGGAAAGATGGGGCTAAGGGATAATGAGCTTGATTGGAGGGAAGGTTTAAGGTTTGATAATGATAGTGAGGCGAAGTTGAAAAAAGTACTAGCGGAGCATCACGAGTGGGATTCATTTATTCAAAAGAGTGAGGCTAGGGCAAGGGACGGAGAGATAGCAGGGTCTGCTGATTTTTTGTCGAGGGTTTTGAACAAGATTGGCACTCAGGTGACATGCAGGAGAAAAAATGGTAGAAGTACTGGTTTGATGAGTTTTTTTAATAAGAATTGTGAGGAAAAGAAGAAGGAGGTTTTAGTAGCTTTTAGATTGCTTAAGGCTAGTAGTACAGTTGATCTGGAAAATAATTTGCAGGTTTTTAGGGACAAGCGAAGGGGATATAAAAGGCTACTTAAGTTGAAGAAGAGACGTTCTGAGGAGGAAGAGAGCCAAAACATACGGAAGAAATTTAGCGTGAATGATACAACGGAGTTCTGGAAGTTAATTAGGAAATCAACAGAAAATAGAAAGTTGACTGATTCAGTCCCTCACGCCGATACCTGGCCAGAATACTTAGATCAAAAATATAAAGAGATATACACCGAAGAGGACGAAGAGAGAGATGATGAGGAGATGAATAGTTTAGAAGAAACAGCCGATTTTGAGTTGGATTCAGAGGATGCTAAACTACTGGAACCGGTTGGACAGGAGGAAATATGGCACGCCTTGAAAAGCATGAGAGGGAATTCAGCTCCGGGCATCGACGGAGTACCAATTAAGCTGCTGAAATGGTCAAGAGCGTGGATACTGCCAGTGCTTGCATTGATATTCTCGGCAATTCTAAGTACACCTCTATGGCCAAAAAATTGGCAGATATCGATTATGATCCCATTATTTAAGAAAGGAGAAAGAAACCTACACAAGAACTATAGGGGGATAAGTTTAGGAAGTTCTATCAGTAAGCTATTTTGTAGAGTCCATTCGTGCCATTTGTGGTTTTGTATCGAGTGGGTGAATAAAATTATCTATCTATCTAATAGGATGGATAAATGGTTGCATTATAAAGGTATATTAATTGAATGTCAGGCAGGGTTTAGGGAAAACTACAGTACAACTGATCAAATATTTTGTTTACAGGTTTTAGTTAGGAAATATACGAGGCATAGGAAAAATAGGCTATATACGGCGTTTTTGGACATTAGGGGAGCATTTGATGAAGTTTCAAGGAGTATGTTGAAAGCGGTGTTGGTGAAATTGGGATTGCCAATTACGTTAGTAGAAGTTATAATGAAAATGTATGAGGTGGTTAAAGTAGTAGTGAAGGTAGGTATTTCTTATTCTAGGCCTGATTTAAGTAATGTAGGCCTCAAACAGGGATGCACTCTATCACCAAGTTTGTTTTCTCTTTTTATTAATGATATTGAGCAGTATTTTAGAAATGGAAATGTCCCCATGTTATAATTAATGTCGCTGGAGCTGTTTTGTTCATTATTTGCAGATGACATGGTATTGCTTGCGAAATCGGCTCCGGATTTGCAAAAGATGTTAGAGATTTTGGATAGTTATCTGGAGAGTAAAAAATTAGTTTTAAATATTGAAAAATCAGTTATATTAGTTTTTTGAAATTATGAAAGGGAAAATAATAAGTTTTATTTTAAAGGTAAAGAGATGGATGAAGTTAAGGATTATATTTATTTGGGATGTAAGTTCACAAGTTCAGGGAAATGGAGTGATCAGGTGCAAATAGCGAGTTAGAAGGGTCAGAAGGCTTCATGGGCATTATTGAAGAGTCCCCTTAGGCATCTAGGACCGGCAGATATTAAGCTACAGAAGAGAATTTTTGAGACGAAGGTAGGCCCAGCATTGAGTTACGGTGGGGACGTTTGGGGTTTTGAAAAAGGGGAAAAAATAGAGAGAATTCATTTAGGACATTTCAGGAGACTTTTAGGACTAAGCGGGAAATTTAATAATCTGGTGTTAAAGGGTGATCTAGGATTGTTTTCATTGAGAATAAAAAGATTGGTTAGAATGATAGGATACTGGGAAAAGGTGATTGGTTTACAGAATAATAGGTTAGTAAACGCAGCTTATCTGGAGGTGTTGCAGGATAGAAGGAAATGTTCATGGGCTTGCCAGGTGAAATCAATCTTAAATAGTTGTGGGTTATCAGGTGTTTGGAATGAAGGGAAGGGGATAGGGCTGGAAGTAGGAAATTTAGCAAAACTAGTAAAGGGAGTGCTTGAAGATCAGGAGATTCAGAAATGGCAGTGTGAGGTCGCAGCCTCGGTGTCCCTCGGCATTTATCGTCAATGGAAGGAGGTCTGGGGATATGATATTTATTTTAAATTCGGTTTAAATAGTGAAGAAATTAGTTGGTATATATCAGGGAGGGGCTAATTTTCTAGCACTTGGAGAAAGGAGGAAATATTTAGGGTGGGTAAGGGTAAAGGACGGTCCTTACTCATGCCCTATGTGCGGAGAAAATGGGGAGGATCTGCTTCACTTCATGGCCCTTTGTCCCGAATTACAGGATCTAAGGAAAAATTTATTTTTTGTTAATGTGGGGACAAGTGAGTGGTTAGTTTCAGTAATGGGATCAAAAAATTATGGGACAATAAGAATGATAGCAAAGTATATAAAATTGGGTATGACACATAGAGATATATTTTTGTAAAAAGGGGTGGGGTGAGTCTGGAAAGTATTGTTGTATGTGTGTAAGTTGTTTTCTTGTTTGTTATTTTTGTAGTCATGGCCCTTGATTGATGTAACATACATCTATCTATTTATGTTAGTTTAATGGTATCGTGTGCTTTATCATGTTTTTGTAATGTTTTGTAATTTTGCGTTGTTATTGTTATGTAGGCTACCAAACTTTGCTATGAGTGTTATAATCATGTTATTATTTTGTGTGACTTTCCTTTTTTTGCCATGGCCCAAAGTGGCTTTTATTGCAATAAATATCTATCTATCTATCTATCTATTATTTTTTTAAATTAGTTATTCTAATGCAACGAAAGAGCGAAAATGAAACCTTAAGCGATCAAAAAGTATACCGTGGTGTAAATCAACCCATAAGTGAAGGAGAGGAAATATTACAACAAATATTGGAAACTAATGTAACTAAAAAAGGAAGAGCTAATAGAGTACATATCATATGTTGAAGGTAAACTTTTGGGGTAGCTGCAAAGCTTTGGATAAAAAAAAAAGACGAAAGTCACGTTTTCATCAGATCTTACAAATACCATTTCAAATAGGGATAAATCTTTGAAAGGCCGGACTGTGTGATTACCGAAAATTATCTATGCAGAAGAGGATAAATAAAAGTTCAAATAGGGATAAAATCCTTTTAATAGACGGTGATGCTGATAACAGTGATAGAAATTCACAAAAATACCGGATATTATCTATGTAGAAGAGATCCTATTGTACAAAAAAGGGACTGTTTTCTTTTGACGAAAGCAAACAGGTTTAGAAGGCGGTCCTCATCTTGAGTAAGCAAAATTTGAATAGCAGGGTTTCAAGTTATCAACTGATTTTAAAAGACAAATAAAAAAAAGGTAAAAATGAAACAGATAAGAAGAATTTTGTTTCACTATCAGCAATACCCTTTATAGTCACGTTGAGAAAGAAGCAAAAAAATCAATTAAAGAAAAACTTGAGGGGCATTGATAGAACACTGACAAGAAAGAATACACTTATTTAGGGTAAACTATTTGACAATTATAGATAATCCACCCTAGTTACACGGAAGGAGGAGTAAAATCCGAAAAATACTTATTTAGCGAAAAAAAGCAAGCCTAAATTTAGCAAAAATTTAGCGAAAAAAAGATAGGAAAATTGTAAAATATCAACAATGAAGAATGCGCCTATTTTGAGGTAAATTATTGGGCAATTAAAAAATTGTGCAATTTTCGATTGTTTATGCACAAGATTTATAATTAAGAAAGGGAGGAATGTTTCAACCCAGTTGTGTTCCAAAAGAGTTAGGGTATCAATGTGAAACTTAAGTGAATGCTGAGGGACATTTTTAACTAAATCAAAGACGCTATGTGCAAATGGCTTATAAAAAATGTGTATCTGTCATACTTTAGGAACAGCTAAGGGTTTTAATTTGAAACTTTCAGGCCACTTGCTGAAGCTACTTCAACAACGGCTGCGACCATTCATTAATTTGACGTCAACTACTTACGACTATTACCATTTCTAATTGCGACTGCTATCAAGGTAATTTTGAGGGGGTTATTGATCAACATCAGAGCATATTATTTTTGACGCGGGTTGTTAGAAATTCCTGTCAACAATAGCCTAAGAACAAACGAGGGTATTGAGTTGAAACTTTGGGTTGTTCGAGTTGAATGAAATTGAATTTACACTTCTAGTAAGTGCTAATACAAAAATTATGTATAAATATTATATTTGTATAAAACTTTAATAGGCAATTTTGTTTAGCAATACATTTCTTTTGTGATTTTCCTTAGCTAGAAAATTTGTGAAACTACTACCCTATTCTTAAAAATACCAATGCTCAACATATGTTACCCTCTGAATTTAATTTTTCTAATTAATAAAGAGAACTCTTGTGTGATTTTTGTTGATAAACATAACAAACAATTTTTGCTGAATCTCAAACAATTTTTTTACAGTGTATATATCCTCTTTAATACCTCACTCTTTACGCTGAAGGAAAACTTTAGAAAAAAGCTTCTTATTGTTCCAATTAAATGAACATAGTGCTTCAGAAACCCTTCTTAAAGCATTGGGACAAAATTAAAACTTTAGCGCAAAGATCGAAGTGTTGAGGAGGGGGCAACCACCTTCATATACGTAATAATTTCTTTAATTTCGTAATAATTGATGTTTCAAAGTTCATTCTGGATTTTTTTCGTTGAAATGTAAGAGTTGGAATATTTAAGTAGTGTTTTGTCCTAGTTTACTGTATCACTATTACATTCTGAAGATATTTCAAAGTTCATTTTGGATTTTTCGTTGAAATGTAAGAGTTGGAATATTTCAGTAGTGTTTTGTCATGGTTTACCTTGTCACTGTTACACTCTCTTGATGCTTCAAAGTTCATTTTGGATTTTTTTCGTTGTAATGTAAGAGTTGGAATATTTCAGTAGTGTTTAGTCCTGGTTTACCATATCACTATTACATTCTGAAGATGTTTCAAAGTTCATTTTGGATTTTTCGTTGAAATGTAAGAGTTGGAATATTTCAGTAGTATTTTGTCATGGTTTACCTTGTCACTGTTACACTCTCTTGATGCTTCAAAGTTCATTTTGGATTTTTTTCGTTGTAATGTAAGAGTTGGAATATTTCAGTAGTGTTTAGTCCTGGTTTACCATATCACTATTACATTCTGAAGATGCTTCAAAATTCATTCTGGATTTTTCATTTAAATGTAAGAGTTAGAATATTTCAGTGATATTTTGTCGTGGATTACCAAGTCACTGTTAGATTCTGAAGATGCTTAAAAGTTCATTTTGGGTTTTTTTTTCGTTGAAATTCAAAAGTTGGAATATTTCAATAGTGATTTGTCGTTGTTTACCAAGTCAATGTTAAATTTTAAAGATATTTAAAAGTTCATTTTGATTTTTTATTTTCGTTGAAATGTAAGAGTTGGAATATTTCAGTAGTGTTTCGTCGTGGTTTACCTTGTCACTGTTACATTCACTTGATGTTTCAAAGTTCATTTTAGATTTTTCTTTTTTTCGTTGAAATGTAAGAGTTGGAATATTTCAGAAGTGTTTTGTTGTGGTTTACATTGTCACTGTTACATTCTCTTGATGTTTCAAAGTTCATTTGGATTTTTTTTGTTGAAATGTAAGAGATGGAATATTTCAGTAGTGTTTTGTCTGAGTTTACCTTGTCACTGTTACATTGTCTGCATGTTTCAAAGTTCATTTTGGATTTTTTTTCCTTGAAATTTAAGAGCTGGAATATTACAGTAGTGTTTTGTCGTGGTTTACCTTGTCACTGTTACATTCTCTTGATGTTTCAAAGTTCAATTTGGATTTTTGTTTTAGTTGCAATGTAAGAGTTGGATTATTTCACTAGTGTTTTGTCGTGGTTTACCTTGTCACTGTTACATTCTATTGATGTTTAAAAGTTCGTTTTGGATTTTTTTTTTGTTGAAATGTAAGAGTTGGAATATTTCAGTAGTGTTTTGTCGTGGTTTACATTGTCACTGTTACATTCTCTTGATGTTACAAAGTTCATTTTGGATTTTTTTTCGTTGACATGTAAGAGTTGGAATGTTTCAGTAGTGTTTTGTCATGGTTTACCATGTCGATGTTACATTCTCTTGATGTTTCAAAGTTCTTTTTGGATTTTTTCGTCGAAATGTAAGAGAAAGTTCATTTTAGATTTTTTTTTTAGTTGAAATCTATGAGTTGGAATATTTCAGTAGTGTATTGTCGTGGTTTACCTTGTCGCTGTTACATTCTATTGATGTTTCAAAGTTCATTTTGGATTTTTTTTGTTGAAGTGTAAGAGTTGGAATATTTCAGTAGTGTTTTGTCCTGCTTTACACTGTCACTGTTACATTCTCTTAATGTTTCAATGTTCATTTTGGATTTTTTTCGTTGAAATGTAAGAATTTGAATATTTCAGTTGTATTTTGTCATGGTTTACATTGACACTGTTACATTTTCTTAATGTTTCAAAGTTCATTTTGGATTTTTTTTTGTTTAAATGTAAGAGATGGAATATTTTAGTAGTGGTTTATCATGGTTTACCGTGTCGATGTTACATTCTCTTGATGTTTCAAAGTTCATTTTGATTTTTTTCGTTGAAATGTAAGAGTTGAAATATTTCAGTAGTGTTTTGTCATGGTTTACATTGTCAATGGTACATTCTGATGATATTTCAAAGTTCATTTTGGTTTTTTTCAAAATGAAAAAATCTGGATTTTTACAAAATTCATTTCGGATTTTGGATTTTTTCATTACTTAGATTTTCTCAATTTTATCAAGCATATCTGACAAAGCATGTTGACAAAGAATTTATTCACTCTGATACTTAGATTTTGTGAATGTTATCTGATATATCCGACAAAGAAGTTGATATAGAACATCAAGCGAATGTAACAGTGACATGGTAACCAGTAGAAAACACTACTGAAATAATTCAACTCTTGCATTTCAACGAAAAAGATCAAAAATGAACTTTGAAACATCAAGAGAGTGTAACAGTTGTCAGAGAGTGTAACATGTTATCTGATGTATCAGACAAAGAAGTTGATATAGAATTTATTCACTATGATACTTAGATTTGGTCAGTGTAATCAAACGTTTCTGTCAAAAGACATTGATAAAGAATTTATTCACTCTGATACTTAGATTTTCTAATTTTTATCAATCCTATCTGACAAAAGACAATGATAAAGAATTTATTCACTCTGACACTATCAAATGTATCTGTCAACTGATATTGATAAAGAATTTATTAATTCTGATGCTTAGATTTTCTCAATTTTATTCACTCTGATACTTAGATTTTGTTAATGTTATCCCATGTGTAGGACAATAGATGATGATAGAGAATTTAATCACTCTGACACTTAGGCTTTGATAATTTTAACTGACATTTCCGGCAAATGATGTTAATAAAGAATCTATTCCCTCTGATACTTAGATTTTATCAATTTTATCCCGAGCTATCCAACAAAAGAAGTTGATAAAGAATTTATTAATTATGATACTTAGATTTGGTCAGTGTTATCAAAATATCTGTCAAAAAGACATTGATAAAAAATTTATTCTTTCTGATATTTAGATTTTCTCAATTTTATCATATATATCATACAAAAGACGACGATATAGAATTTATTCACTCTGATACTTAGATTTTGTGAATGTCATCTGATGTATCAGACAAAAGTAAGTTGATAAAGAATCTATCCACTATAATACAAAGATTTTGAAAATGTTATCCAACGTATCCGACAAAGGATGTTGATAAAGAATTTATTCAATCTGATAGTTAGATTTAGTCAATTTCATCCAATGTATCTGACAAAGATGTTGGTAGAAACAATTTATTCACTCTGATACTTAGATTTTGTCAATGTTATCTCATGTGTCAGACAATAGATGAATGCATATTCCTTTTCTTACATCTCCGATGTTTCAATAGACATTCTAAACGTTTGATATGCTAGCATACTCTGAAAATAATGAACACATAACAATGTAATGCATAGTATATTTTTAATGAAATAATGTCATGTAGAATATTAATACGAAAAATATATTATGATACATTATTATTAATATTTGAACAATAGTCAAATGTTTTAGCCTGAGTATTGGATGCTATAGTCAAGTGTTAACGAAAAAAGTGCCTGCTTGCCTATTATTTTAACTGTAGCGCAAAATCAATGACACCTGAAATATTTTATAGATGAAAAAATAATACGAACGTCACAATAATTTCATGAATATTTGTAAATATTTTTATGAGTATTTGCAAATAATTTCATGAATATTAGGGAAAACAATAAAAAAAAATTGAAATTAAGTAGATAAGTAGATTCGGAGCTACATAAACAGTTTTAGTAATACTTTGGTGCTATTGATATATATTTTTTTTTACAAAAATATATATCCTGTAGGGCAATCGTTTGTTTTACAAAAGATAGAATCGAAGTCGAAGCAATTTGGTTTCATAAATTAAAAAACGGATTATTATTTATGGACTACATTAATAAATAGAAAAATAAATAATCTTTTCAATATCATTTCCATATTTTCGGGATTAATTATGACTTCAGTTAATGTATCCGAAACGCTACAAGAAATTTATCGAAAATTTAACGGAATAGAAATAGTTTCATCGCATGTGCAAGATCTTAGAAACGACTTATCTGCTATTTTGTTGCGAATTGATGCTGCAGTAGAGAAGTTGTCGGAAAATGCATAACAATTAAGAAGGATTAACCATGTTTGCAAGCTGAAGTGTTGGCTACTAACGTAAAATTACAAAGACTAGAAAAGGAGTCTAAAAATTGTAATTTGATGCTCTATAATTTCGATCCTAGAAACAGAGGTTCTTTGTTATTAGAAGATGTAATGAAAGCTCTGAACTTACATGTGGCAAATTTAGGGGTTAAAATGACTGACATTAAAGACTTTTTTTTGTTTAAACATCCAACAAGGCACGCAATCAGTGCCGATTAAGTTCATAATCGGTTATATCCGTAATATTATATTGCGGTCAAGTGCTGATCTGAAGGGGGGGGGGTCTTGGTACTAATCCCAAATATACAGAGCGTGAACTGTCTATCCGTAATTGCCTAAAACCATTTCTTGAACGTGCTAAAGGAGAAAATACAGAAGCAAAACTAAGAGGGAAAAGTTATTCATTGGTCAACAATATTTTACATATTCTTGATAAATAATTCGTAATGGAGGTTACGAATACTACTAATACAGAATTATCAGCGAGTACCATACCACGTTTAAAGGAAATTGAGAGATAAAAGTATTACTGTGAACACGAGTATGTAGCAGTTCTGCAACAAAATTAATAGCGATTTTGGTTTCTGAGGGTAATCGGTTTAACCCAGAAGAGCCTTGCAATTCAAGATTGCGTTCAGGATCTTCATCCTTAATTCAGTCTTTCTTTAGTGTAGCGGAGAAGCTTAGTAGTGATAACGGATTAAATGGGGCTAACAGTGAAACTTTGGTTATTAAAAAGGGTTCCACATAACCTTTTGTTGTGCCTGTGGGGGCTCCCAAGCGTAATAGCTAATACGTTATTAGCCCAGATGATCAAAGTAGAATATCATCTGAAATGTCATGATTTTTCAGTTGTATCATTAGTAAAAAAGTGGCTGGAAAAAGAGTAGAGAATAGAAGGTTTTCCTTATATGGGAACTCAAAGGAAGCGTTCGCAGAATGGTGGAATTTCTGGAGGAGAATCGTTATTGATAACAAAAAGATGGCGAAATGTATCTCGGTTTAAAAGTTTTTCATGTAATCTAGTATGGGTGCCCGTATCCCTTGGTAGTAACTCGTTTATTTTTTGTTCAATGTATTTACCACCAGAAACTAGCAATTTTAATGATGAAGATACCCGGGAGACTTTGGAAAATGAAATGGGTCGTTTTTCAGAATAGTTTCCGTCCGATTAATTTATTTGATTAGAGGATTTTAACAGATATTCAGGGGAGAACAAAGAAGCCCATGAAAAGGAGGTGGATCTCATACTGGAACATGTGAATGGAATTTACATGAATAAGGTTTGATAAAGATAGTGACAAGAAGTTGAAAAGGTACTAGCTGAAGATAGAGGGCTAAATTCATTTATTCAGAAGAGCGAGGAAATGGCAAGTGAAGGGGATACAGTAGGTTCTGTTGAAGTTTTGATGGGGATTTTGTTATAAGATGGAATATATTTGTTTAAGATTTGTATAAGATAAGGTGGGAAGATGAAAAGTAGAAGAAAAAATGGCAGGAGTTCTGGTTTAATAAGTTTTTTTGACGAGGAATAAGAGGAAAAGAAGGTTTCAGAAGCTTTTAGATAGCTTAAGGCTAGTAGTAGAGTTGATGTTAAAAAACACTGCATGATCTTAGTGCAAGTAAATTGGATATAAAATGCTACTTAAGTGAAAAAAAGATTTGTGGAAGAGGAAGAGACAAAAAATACGGAAAAGATTTAGCGTGAATAATGCAACGGAATTCTGGAAATTAGTTGGAAAATCAACGGGAAGAAGGTTGACTGATTCAATTCCTCATACCAATACCTGGCCAGAATGCTTAGAACAAAATATAAACCGATATGCACCAAAGGGGACGAAGAGAGATCTGAAGAGGAGATGGATAGTTTAAACGAGACAGCGGATATGGAGTCGAATTCAAAGGACGCTAAACTACTGAAGCCGGTTGAACAAGAAGAAATATGGCATTCCCAAAAAAACATGAGAGAAAATTCATTACCGGGTATCGACAGAGTACCAAATAAGTTGTCGGAATGGTCAAGAGCATGCATATTGCCAGTGCTTGCATTGATATTCTCGGCAATTCTAAGCACACCTCTGTGGCTGCAAATCCGGAAGATATCAGATATGATTTCATTATAAAAAATGTTGAAACAACCCAACAAAACCACGACAGGGGGGGTAAGTGTAGGTAGTTCTATTAGTAAGCTATTTTGTAGAGTGCTGTATAAAAGGATGGATAAATTGTTACATTGTAAAGGTAAATTAATCGAATGTCAGCCAGAGTATAGGGAAAATTATAGTACAATAGATCAAATTTTTTGCTTACAGGTTTTAGGTGGTAAATATACGAGGTATTGGGAAAAATAGGCTATATACGGCGTTTTTCAACATTAGAGGAGCATTAGATGAAGTTTCAAGGAGTATGTTGAAAGGCTTGTTGGTGATATTAGGATTGCCAATTATGTTAGTAAAAGTTATAATGAAAACATATGAGGTGGTTAAAGTTATTGTGAAGGTAGATATTTCTTATTCTAGGCTGATTTTTAGTAAGGTAGGCCTTCAACACAGATATACTCTATCACAGTTTGTGGTTTTTCTTTTTATCTATGATATTGAGGAGTATTTTAAATATAGACATGACTCTATGTTAAATTTATTGTCGCTGAACCTGTTTTGTTTAATATTCGCAGAAGGCATACTAGTGCTAGCTAAATCGGCTCCGGATTTGCAAAAGGTACTGTAGATTGAGGATAGTTATTTGAAGAGTACAAAATTTAGTTTTGAATATTGATAAATGTATTATGCTTGTTTTTGGAAAAGAAGAAAGGGAAAAGAGTAAGTTTGATTTAAAAGACAAAAAGGTGAAAGAGGTTGAAAATTTATTTATTTGATAATTAAGTTTACCTGTTTATGGAAGATGGTTGGGCAAGTGCAAATGGCGAGTTGGAAGGGTGAGAACGCTTCATGGGGGTTACTGAAGAGCCCATTTAGGCATCTTTGGCACTTAGGCAGATATTAAGCTATGAAGAGAATTTTTGAGACGAAAATGGGTCCATTATTGAGTTATTATGAAGAAGTTTAGGGGTTTAAAAAGGGGGAAAATAGAGAGGAGACATTTAGAATATTTCAGGACACTTTTAGGTTTA
Organism: Artemia sp. Qi Xiang Cuo; assembly: GCF_049724085.1. Lineage (NCBI taxonomy): Eukaryota > Metazoa > Arthropoda > Branchiopoda > Anostraca > Artemiidae > Artemia > Artemia sp. Qi Xiang Cuo. The sequence continues at coordinate 51,776,085 of NC_142810.1, forward strand.
AGTGGGAAATTTAATAGCGTGGTGTTATAAGGTATTCTGGGATTGCTACCATACAGGGTAAATAGACAAGTTAGAATGATAAGATACAGAGAAAAAGTGATTGGCTCAACGAATTGCGGGTTAGTAAATGCAACATATCTGGAGGTGTTGCAAGATAGAAGGAAAATTTCATGGGCTTCTTTGGTGAGATCAATTTTAAATAGTTGTGGGTTATCAGGAGTTTGGAACGAAGGGAAGGGAGTAGGACTGGAAGTGGGAAATGTATCAAAATTAGTAAAGGGTGTTCTGGAGGATCAGGAGATTCAAAATGGTAGTGTGAATTCGTGGCCTCAGCAGCCCACGTTGTTTACCGGTAGTGGATGAAGGTCTGAATATATCATATTTATTGTAAGCAGATTTAAAATGTGAAGGAATTAATTAGTATGCATAAGGGAGTGGTAATTTTCTAGTACTTGGAGATAGGGGGAAATATTTAGCGAGGATAAGAGTAATTGATCGCTTTTACTCAATTCCTATTTGTGAAAAAAATGGTGAGGATCTACTTCGCTTCATAGCCCATTGTGCCGAATTACACCTTTTACGGAATGAATTGTTTTCTGGTAATACATGGCCAAGTGAGTGGTTGGTTTCAATAATAGAATTTAAAGATTATGGAACGAAAAAAAATATCGCAAAATATATAAAAATGGGAATAACACATAGAGACATTTGTAATTGGTGGGGGGGGGTGAAGTGCGGAAATTAGTTTTGAATGTGTGTAAGCTGTGTTTTGTTTGTTTGTTATTTTCTGTAGCCCTGGCCTTGGAGTATTAAATATACATATATATATCTATCCATCTATTTTGTGTTATTATTTTTGTAATTTTGATTATTTTGTGTTATATTATTGTTGTGTTATTATGACATTACGTGCAATATTACGGGTGGGGTTATGATGTGTTTTTACTATGCAGTTGTAATCGTTGTTACTACATACGTTTTTTTTTACAAAGTCCTTGAATGTTAGGTTTCGTTTTGCTTTTGCCATGACCCGATGAGGGTTTTGCAGAAATAATTATTTATCTATTTCAATCTTAAAATCTCAGAAACTATAGGTTATTTTTTGCCCCTTGTGCTATTGACCCAAAGACGCTCCGTAAATCTTTTTCAAAGTGGCTAGGTAACATCAAATACAATGAAAAAACTATTATTTTAAACGTCCATACAGAATGACTCAGTGCGAAAGCATCAAACTTATAAAAACATGCCGAGAGTAAAAAATTGTTCATGGGAGCTTAGGGCTCATAGGCCAAAGATTATATTCTGCTGACAAGTATAGTTGGCACGAGGGTCAGCATTTTTACTTCATTTTTTAGCATTTTTCCAATTGGAGTACTTCTTGCACATGGTTGATAAGCAAGAGAAGAAGAATGGTCCACTTCTCCAACACCCTTTTACAGCTTTTTCAATTGAAAGCCAACCTACAATAAATATTTTAAGAAGCGTATGGACCCCCTGGTCAGCAAATTCTTGCATTTACAAAAAAATTTGCTGTCTCTTGTTACCTTCTGAGACAAATATTATCAAGTCCTTTAAAAAAGGCTCAAGTGCATCAGGTAGAGCTTTTAATGCATAATTTATAGGCTTTGCAGTTAAATACCTAGTAAAAACCAAAACAAACAAATCTAGTTTTCACTGACACAGTCAAAAGGGACGCCTGTTATGATTTTTTTTTATATCCCTTTTTAATTTTTACTTCTTTTCGTAGAATTCTGCCAATCGGAGTACTTCTTGCACATGTTTAAAGATACAATCCATGAGCCAATTGACGTTCCAGAGCACCAGATAAATTGCTTGACCTGCATTAAACAATTATTTGTTTAATACAGGTCATAGGTCACAGACCGCCACAGTCAACAGATAAACACGTCACATGAATAAGCTGGAACCAGTACGCTGCAGGACAGAACGTTTCAGCTATTCATTCGTTTCTTTTTTTACTAGTGTTATAAATCGTACTTAGTATATATATATATATATATATATATATATATATATATATATATATATATATATATATATATATATATATATATATATATATATATATATATATATATATATATATATATATATATATATATATATATATATATATATATATATACAAATATATATATTGTTTTAAAGGGTAGCGTAATTTAGTTGTGGTGTCAGCCGTAACTACGGCAGCTATTTTTATTAAATGAATCTTGTCAATTGACGTTCCAGAGCGCCAGATAAGTTGCTTGACTTGTATTAAACAATTAGTTGCTTGCATGAAAAGACAATAGTATTAACTGCCTCTCTAGAGCAGCGAAAGAGTACAATGGACCACACAACGTCAGCATGAAACAAAAAAGGTCCTTAACATTTCTTTCCCCTTGGCATTCTTGCTTTTTCTTAAGGAAGCAAAAAAAACTGACGAATTCTCTTCTACAGTAGTTACGCGTATAATGTGTTCTTTTTCGTTGAAAATGTAGTTCCTAAATTCATCAAGATCATTTCAGACCCTTTCTTTTTTAAATTTGGTTTCCTTAATTGTGTAGAAAAACCAACTGGTCAAAGGTAAAATGTTATTGCGCTGTCCAACATTATACTTTCAGGATAAAAAAGTGACAGTGCTTTCAGTGTGTCCTTTTTGCGGTGAATTCTATTCCTGATTTGACTAACACGTTCAACCACGTACACTAAAATTTACTTCCTAAATCTGGCAATTTAAATTCTCAAGTGTACCACAATATTTGTTCCAAAATTTAACTCTTCTATGGGGCAAACCTTATTTTGGTGAGCTTCATTGAAAATAAGCTCTGTCACTCTATCACATATGCTTTGATAGAACATCTAAGCATTGATTTAAAAAGTGTGCAGGCATTTCTAAGACACATGAATCCACTTGTCAGAGGACTTGAGCCCAATACTCATGCTGTGGATTTTTTACAGCACAGGTTGGCAACCTTTTCTTGTAAAAGGGCCAACATTTTACGTGGGGATATTACACGGGCCACACTAAGGTCACAGGTCATTACACTGTAATGTAATATTGTAGGTATACCATAATGATTAGAATATATCTGCAATATTTATATACAAATATTTTAGGTTTAAAAATAAAGCGCTTAAATGTATATTTTTACGTTTATTGTGGTTAATACAATCAACGAGACTTTTGTTGTTGCATTTGACTTAGCCTACAATTTCTTTTATATTAGCTTGCATTTTTGTAGTAGAGACACGAAGTATTGCGTCTAAATGTATTACCGATAACCGAGAAAAGTGTTTTTTTTTCGATAATTCGGAATTTTTAAGGTTTGCTCAAAAACACGTATACTACCAAACATAGTAATTATTTGCTTTGCAAAACATTATAAATTCTAGTAAATTCAAGAACACAGATTTCCAAAGAAATCCACCTAGCTTCTTTTTTCACCCGCCATTTTAAATGGGGTAACCTATCGCTTTACAAATCTATCGCATTGATTTGCAAATCACTTGGTTCATTGCTGACATCCACTGCGAAGGGGTGTACGACTATAACCACCTTACGTAAGATCTTTTGAAATGAAAAACCGGTTTTCAAACTCAGTTTAAATTTGTATTAATGCAATTTTCAATTTATTATTTTGCCAAACAAAATGCATATTATCTTCTACTACTGCTTTCATGCAATTTAGAAAATGATCGAACCTTGTTTCATCGGTATGCTTGATAAATAATGTTAGTTTCATATCAAATGCCTTAGCATCTGAGTACATCTGGCATATAAATTTATTTTTGGTTGTAAACATGTATTGAGTAGATTCAGTTCTGCAATAAAATTAATTTAAAAAAACTAAGTTTTTCCGAGGGAAGCAAAGAGCAAAGTTGAAGCTTAAAACGGACAAAAAATATTACTCCACAGCCCATCTAATATATATCAATAAACAAATACAGATATACAAAGTAATTATCTTTCCCTAGGTGTTTAGGATTATAGAAAACTAGAGCGTTTACTGAAAACCCAAAAGTCGAGTAGAAGACATAAAGAAAGAAAAACGAGCAAAAATGGGGTTTTTTATAGGCCAAATGAAAGTACTGAAAAAAAAACACAACAAAGCAAATATTTCGAGAGGACAAACGCATCTCTTCTTCAGCGTGAAACGAAATAATGTATCCAAAAACAAACGCGGAAAGTCAATGTGAAAAAAAAAACAAAAAACCAATAACTTAAAGATGAATAAAATTCAATAAAAGCCAAAAATTAAAACCAAATACCTAACAACCATAAAAGCGAGTTATTCGCCAATATCCGTGATTTGCACAGAATACAAAAAATTATGAACTACCATCGACGGATACTAGCGAACAACTGAGAGAGAAAAGAAAACAATTCACTCACTGAAACAAAACGAACCAGCAATTAAATAAGTTGGAGAACTATGTCATCTGACTTCGGATTTTAATTAATGCATTTCTTGCAGACACCCTTTGAGACCTAAGGGGTTGTTCACGTGTTTGATTATATGACTGGGAAAGTGGTCCAAGCTTTATTTCAGGGATTACTAAAGTATGGGCTTCTCTTTTGAGAAAACCGAAATATGACTCGTTTATTCTTAAATTACCAGAATCTCTGTTCAAAGCCAGACCTAAATGTTGGTATTTATAAATTTCAACAGCTTCTCTGTAGTACTGGACAATACCTTTGTCATGCGAAATTAGGCTAGCTTGATTAAACAAAATAGTATGGTCTGGTTTTTCAAAAATTTGCTCTGCAAGGGCGGAGTCAAAATTTTCTGGTTTTTTTTTCGCTTTTTAAGTGTATTATTAATTGAACTAGAGTGCTGAGTTAATCTATCCGTTAACCGTTGATCAGTTCTTCCGATTCTGGGTCTATAATAAGTGTAAATGTTATTTTTTTTTAGATGTTTTGAAATGTGGTCTTAAACCCTTTTAACGTATGGGAGACCAAGATAAACTGAATTTTCCCTTTGATTTGTGTTTTCTGTGGAACTATCTGATAATCTTTTAATGCTAGCCCCCCCCCCACGCCCATCATTTCCCCAAACACATCAAATCAAAATTTTGAAATATCCATTTTATTCAGCGTAGTTGATTTCCAAATAGAAAATATGTTTTTGAGGACTCCTCCACAACCCTCAGGGTAAGGGTTTTAAGTTATGCCCTGGGGGCATATAAGGTTTTTAAAGAAAGCGTTGTCGTAGAAACTTCAAAAAAAGCTCATTCGATTGGAAATTCAAAGGGCTAGTGCCCTTTTTAATAGTCGAAAGTGATTGGAGGGCAACTAGCCTCCCCCCCCACGCCCATCATTCCCCTAAACCCATCCAATAAAAATTTTGAGATAGCCATTTTGTTCAGCGTAGTTGATTTCTACATAGAAAATATATTTTGAGGAGGACACTCCCCCACAACCCTCAGGACAAGGATTATAAGTTATGCCCTGGGGGCATATAAGGTTTTTATTGAAATCTTTGTCGTAGAAACTTGAAAAAGGGCTCATTCGATTTGAAATTCCAAGGGATTATACTATTTTTAATAGTCAAAAGTAATTTGAGGGCAACTAACCCCTCTCTCACGCCCACCTTTTCCCAAAACACATCCAATCAAAATTTTTAGATAGCAATTTTATTCAACGCAGTTGAAAGTTTTGGAAATTAGGTCTTTAAGGATGACAACCCCTCCCCCCACATTCCTAAGGGCAAGGGTTGTAAGTTATGCCCTGGGGCATATAAAGTTTTTATTGAAAGCGCTGTCTTAGAAACTTCAAAAGGGCCGGTTCAATTGGAAATTGAAAGGGCTTGTGCCTTTTTTAATAGTTGAAAGTGATTGGATAGCGACTAACGCCCCTCTCACGCCCACCATTTTCCCAAAGACGTCCAATCAAAATTTTGAGATGTCCATTTTGTGCAACGTAGTTGAAAGTTCTGGAAATTAGGTCTATTAGGATGATAACCCCCTCAGTGCAAGGGTTGTAAGTTATGCCCTGGGGGCATATAAGGTTTATATAGAAATTTATTGTATAAATCATAGGCAGCACGATCGCGCTGCCAAAGTAAAGAACGGGGACACTCGAGAACGAGACAAGAAACAGGGACTAAGTAAAGAGGAGGACACTCCCCCACAACCCTCAGGGCAAGGGTTTTAAGTTATGCCCTGGGGACATATAAGAACGATGTTGGCACAATGTATTATTTATCAATTTTTTCCTTTAGAGCAGGGCACTTCCTATCGAAGAAGGTGTCGTAGAAACTTCGAAAAGCGCTCATTCAATTGAAAATTGGAGTGGCTTGCGCCCTTTTTAATAGTCGAAAGTGATTGGAAGGCGACTAACACCCCTTCCAAGCCCACCATTTCCTGAATCACATCCAATCAAAATTTTGAGATAGCCATTTTGTTCAGCGTAGTTGATTTCCAGATATAAATTATGTTTTTAGGACAGTCCCCCACAGCCTTTAGGGCAAGGGTTGTACGTTACGCCCTGGGGGCATATAAGTTTTTTTTTATAGAAGGTGTTGTCGTAGAAACTTTAAAAAAGGCTCATTCGATTGGAAATTCAAAGGGCTATTGCCCTTTTTAATAGTCGAAAGTGATTAGAGGGCAACTATCCCGCCTCTCATGCTCACCTTTTCCCCAAACACATCTAATAAAAACTTTGAGATTGCCATTTTATTCAACGTAGTTTTAAGTTCTGGAAATTAGGTCTTTGAAGATGACAACCCCCCCCCCACCTCCATTAGGGCCAGGGTTGTTAATTATGCCCTGGGGGCATGTAAAGTTTTGATACAACGCATTTTTGAAAAAACTACAAAAAGGGCTCATTCGAGCGGAAATTGAAATGGCTAGTGCCCTTTTTAATAGTCGAAAGTGATTGGAAAGCAACTAACATCCTTTTCACACCCACCAATTCCCCAAACACATCCAATAAAGATTTTAAGATATCCATTTTGTTCCAGGCAGTTCAAAGTTCAGGAAATTATACCTTTGAGCAGGACACTCCCCTAAAGTCTTCAGAGCAAGGGTTATAAGTTATGCCGTGGGGGCATATAAGGTTTTTATTGAAAGCTTTGTCGTAGACACTTGAAAAAGGGCTCATTCGATTGGAAATTCAAAGGGCTAGTGCCCTTTTTAATAGTCAAAAGTGATTTGAAGGCAATTAAACCCCTTTTCACGCCCATCTTTTCTCCAAACACATCCAATCAATATTTTAGACAGTCATTTTATTCAACGTAGTTGATTTCCAGATAGAAAATTTGTTTTTGAGGAGGACGCTCCCCTACAACCCTCATGGCAAGGGTTTTAAGTTATGCCCTGGGGGCATATAAGGTTTTTATAGAAGGTGTTGTTTGTAGAAACTTCAAAACCGGCTCATTCGATTGGAAATTCAAAGGGCTAGTGCCCTTTTTAATATTTGAAAGTGATTTGAAGGCAACTACCCCCCCTCTCACGCCCATCATTCCCCCAAACATACCCAATCAAAATTTTGAGATTGCCATTTTGTTCAGCGTATGGGTTTAGCCATTCTCTCTCTAGAGAAAACTGTTTACAAGTCCTGCAATTATTGGCAGTAAAAGTGTGAAAAAGCTACCGCCCGCTTGAAGGAGGCATGTTGTTTTAAAGATATGCCCCTTGTTTTTAAAAGACAATGCGCGTACAGTGGAGCGGTGTTGCTTTGTCTGTTCTCTAACACCGTATGGCAGTTTAACATTGCCCACAGTTGAATTTAAACAAAGTTCAGATATTAGATTAATGAAATCATTGTCAACACCATGTTTGAGTATGGTCTTCCTAAGGAAGGATTTTGAAGTGCTTAAAACGAAAAATAGATGGCGCTGTTTGTATAATTTCTTTAGTGTCATAATTTAAACTAATTGTCTCGTCTACTGTTCACTGGAAGATATACTGTAATTTTATTGTCGAAAATGTCGGTGACTACATGTAGATACTCAGGTTTACTCTCATTAAGATCCAATAAAATATAAACGTACGACTTATTAATCACCTGAGTGTACGCTTACGGCAAAAATTTAGGGGCGCCGGGGTATATCTGTTTATTGAGAGTTTTGAGCAAGCTAGAATCAAGAACAGCTCGATAAATAATAAAGATAGTGCAATTCAAAGCAAGGGTTTGCATACACTTGCTCTGATGAAACAGATTGTGTAAAGCCAATTTTATGGAAATGTCTTAATGATAGGAGCAAACGATGAACTGTTGTAGCATTTCAGCTGATAATTGTTCAATGGTTTTAGATAGAATATCAGTAATCAGCCACGAATTCAATTCAATGCTATCGAAAAAATCAATTCTCTGTATGAATTGTATTGGTTTGTTTGTCGCAATAAATTGTATTTGAACGAAAGACTTGCAAAATACTACAGTAATAGTATAATTGTTTCAGCTTCTCCAAAAACATTTATTGCAATTTTTAATTATCTCAGTTAAGAGTGCTGTTTTCCCCGACAATGAGGGCCTGAATGAAAACGATATAAATGATGTCTTTAATTGAAACAAGCCGCTGCTGCTGTTAAAAAAAGTCAGACTATATCTAACAGTAGATCATACATGTCTAGTGAAGAATAAGTAATAGCAGTAGTTTTTCCATTGATCTATCTACGTTAAAAAGAACAACAATAAAAAAAATTATTTCATGAAAGCTTTTATTTTGACAACCTCAAAACTCTATTTATTCGACGTGAACATGTACAACGATAAAAATGACACTTTATGTACAACATAAATAAAAATACTTTTTGTCCATCCACAGCAAGAACAACACTTATTCTGTACAACACTTATTGTCTTTAAAAACACTTTTCTTGTACATCAACAACACTTTATGTACATCAGCATGCAGAGCAAACACACATTTTCTGTACAACAACAAACAACACTTGTAAACAACACTTGAAACAACAATACTTGGAACTTG